>NW_028225181.1:73590297-73611747 GCF_052327205.1 Somniosus microcephalus | reverse complement strand
TTACACTCTGACCTCGGGGAGGGGAATTGGACAGTGTGAGGGGAGCTTTACACTCTGACCCCGGGGGGGGGGGATTAGACCAGTGTGAGGGGAGCTTTACACTCTGACCCCGGGGGGGGTGGTGATTGGACAGTGTGAGGGGAGCTTTACACTCTGACCCCGGGGGGGGATTGGACAGTGTGAGGGAGCTTTACACTCTGACCCCGGGGGGGCTGGATTGGACAGTGTGAGGGGAGCTTTACACTCTGACCCCAGGTAGTGGGGGATTGGACAGTGTGAGGGGAGCTTTACACTCTGACCCCGGGGGGGATTGGACAGTGTGAGGGGAGCTTTACACTCTGACCCCGGGGGAGGGATTGGACAGTGTGAGGGAGCTTTACACTCTGACCCCAGGAAGTGGGGGATTGGACAGTGTGAGGGGAGCTTTACACTCTGACCCCGGAGGGGATTGGACAGTGTGCAGGGGGAGCTTTACACTCTGACCCCGGGGGGTGGGGGATTGGACAGTGTGAGGGGAGCTTTACACTCTGACCCCGGGGCGGGATTGGAGAGTGTGAGGGGAGCTTTACACTCTGACCCCGGTGGGGGGGATTGGACAGTGTGAGGGGAGCTTTACACTCTGACCCGGGGTGGGGGGTTTTGACAGTATGAGGGGAGCGTTACACTCTGACCCCGGGGGGGGGGATTGGACAGTGTGAGGGAGCTTTACACTCTGACCCCGGGGGGGAGTGATTGAATAGTGTGAGGGGAGCTTTCCACTCTGACCCCGGGGGGGGATTGGACAGTGTGAGGGGATCTTTACACTCTGACCCCGGCGGGGGGTATTGGACAGTGTGAGGGGAGCTTTACACTCTGACCCCGGGGGTGGGGATTGGACAGTGTGAGGGGAGCTTTACACTCTGACCCCGGGGGGGGGATTGGACAGTGTGAGGGGAGCTTTACACTCTGACCCCGGGGGGGTGGTATTGGACAGTGTGAGGGGAGCTTTACACTCTGACCCCGGGGGTTGATTGGACAATGTGAGAGGAGCTTTACACTCTGACCCCGGGGGGGGGATTGGACAGTGTGAGGGGAGCTTTACACTCTGACCCCGGGGGTTGATTGGACAATGTGAGAGGAGCTTTACACTCTGACCCCGGGGGTTGATTGGACAGTGTGAGGGGAGCTTTACACTCTGACCCGGGGGGGGGATTGGACAGTGTGAGGGGAGCTGTACACTCTGACCCCGGGGGGGGGGGATTGGACAGTGTGAGGGGAGCTTTACACTCTGACCCCGGGGGGGAATTGGACAGTGTGAGGGGAGCTTTACACTCTGACCCCGGGGGTTGATTGGACAGTGTGAGGGGAGCTTTACACTCTGACCCCGGGGGGGGGATTGGACAGTGTGAGGGGAGCTTTACACTCTGACCCCGGGGGGGGGGATTGGACAGTGTGAGGGGAGCTTTACACTCTGACCCCGGGGGGGAATGGACAGTGTGAGGGGACCTTTACACTCTGACCCCGGGGGGGATTGGACAGTGTGAGGGGAGCTTTACACTCTGACCCCGGGGTCTGGAATGGACAGTGTGAGGGGAGCTTTACACTCTGACCCCGGGGGGGGGGGATTGGACAGTGTGAGGGGAGCTTTACACTCTGACCCCGGGGGCGGGGATTGGACAGTGTGAGGGGAGCTTTACACTCTGACCCCGGGGGGGAGTGATTGGATAGTGTGAGGGGAGCTTTCCACTCTGACCCCGGGGGTGGATTGGACAGTGTGAGGGGATCTTTACACTCTGACCCCGGCGGGGGGGATTGGACAGTGTGAGGGGAGCTTTACACTCTGACCCCGGGGGGGGGCGATTGGACAGTGTGAGGGGAGCTCTACACTCTGACCCCGGGGGGGGGATTGGACAGTGTGAGGGGAGCTTTACACTCTGACCGCGGGGGGGTGGGTATTGGACAGTGTGAGGGGAGCTTTACACTCTGACCCCGGGGGGGTGATTGGACAGTGTGAGGGGAGCTTTACACTCTGACCCTGGGGGGGAATTGGACAGTGTGAGGGGAGCTTTACACTCTGACCCCAGGGGTTGATTGGACAATGTGAGGGGAGCTTTACACTCTGACCCCGGGGGGGAATGGACAGTGTGAGGGGACCTTTACACTCTGACCCCGGGGGGGATTGGACAGTGTGAGGGGAGCTTTACACTCTGACCCCGGGGACTGGAATGGACAGTGTGAGGGGAGCTTTACACTCTGACCCCGGGGGGGGGGGATTGGACAGTGTGAGGGGAGCTTTACACTCTGACCCCGGGGGGGGATTGGACAGTGTGAGGGGAGCTTTACACTCTGACCCCGGGGGGGCTGGATTGGACAGTGTGAGGGGAGCTTTACACTCTGACCCCGGGGGGGGGCGATTGGACTGTGTGAGGGGAGCTTTACACTCTGACCCCGGGGGGGCTGGATTGGACAGTGTGAGGGGAGATTTACACACTGACCCCGGGGGGGATTGGACAGTGTGAGGGAAGCTTTACACTCTGACCCCGGTGATGTGCCTCAATAATTCCGAGACTCGAAGTTAGCAGAACAAAAACAAGGCTTTTTTTAACTTAGAACCTCACACGTAAAAGAGAGTGATGTCTTCCTTCTGGAGGCTGGGGCCAGACTGAGCCAGCCTACAAACGGGGCCAGGTATGGGCGGAGCCCTACACACAGCACATTCCAGCACATTCCAGTATACAATACAGCACATTCCAGTACACAATACAATGAGGTCTGGGGGAAGGGAAATGACACTGAAATCGATCTCAGTCACAGGCAGTGATGATGATGAATATTTCATCACATTCACCCCTTCTATAGATTTAGTCTGTTCGGGGGTTTGATAATCCTCTGCGACCGACGTGGCTGTTGCGGTGCCGCGGGTGTTGGCTGGGTGTCCCCGGTAGACTCCTGGGTCTCTGCCGGGGGTGCCGCCAGGGTTGTTGAATGGGTAGTTGGTGGGGGTGCCGTTGGTCGGTGTTCTTCCGGGGGTGATGAAAGAGTAGTGGGTGGGTAAGAGTTGCTGTGATCGTCGTTGCCGCTATTGCCGTGGTTGTTGTCGATGCCGGCTGGGGCGACGTCTTATATCGACACGGTGTCCTCCCTTCCGTCGGCGTGCCGGACATATGCGTATTGGGGGTTGGCGTGGAGTAGGTGTACTGGCTCCACGAGAGGGTCCGTCTTGTGGCCCCTCACATGCCTTCGCACGAGTACCGGACCTGGGGTGGAGAGCCATGACGGCATGGATACGCCCGAGGTGGATTTCCGGGGAAAGACAAACATTCGTTCATGAGGCGTGGTATTAGTGGCCGTACACAATAGCGACCGTATCGAATGGAGCACATCCGAGAGGACTTCCTGCCAGTGGGAGATAGGGAGGCCCTTGGTCCTTAGAGCTATAGTGACTGCTTTCCATACTGTCCCATTCTCTCGCTCCACTTGGCCGTTACCCCGGGGGTTGTAGCTGGTGGTACGGCTCGTGGCGATCCCTTGGACAGCATGTACTGGCGTAGCTCTTCACTCATGAAGGACGCCCCCCTATCCGTATGGATGTAGCTCGGCATACCGAACAGGCAGAACAGGCTGATGAGGCATTTAATGACCGTGGCGCTGGTCATGTCTGGGCAGGGGAAGGTGAATGGGAACCGGGAGTATTCATCCACAATGTTCAGGAAGTAAACATTGCGGTCGACGGACGGGAGGGGGCCCTTGAAATCTAAGCTGAGCCGCTCAAAGGACCGTGTAGCTTTGATTAAGTGGGCTCTATCTGGGCGGTAGAACTGAGGCTTGCACTCAGCGCAAGTGCGGCAGTTCCTGGTCAGGGACCGAACTTCCTCAATCGAGTAGGGTAAGTTACGGGACTTTATGAAGTGGAACAGCCGTGTGACCCCTGGGTGGCAGAGGTCGTTGTGGAGGGTCTGTAGCCGATCCCCGGTGGCGCTGGCACACATCCCTCGTGAGAGGGCATCAGGGGATTCGTTAAGGGCCCCTGGCCGGTAAATGATGTCGTACTCGAAGGTGGAGAGCTCAATCCGCCACCTAAGAATCTTATCATTTTTAATCTTCCCCCTCTGTTTATTATTGAACATAAACGCTACCGGCCGCTGTTAGGTAAGTAGGGTGAAGCGTTTGCCGGCTAGGTAGTGGCGCCAGTGGCGCACTGCCTCCACGATGGCTTGGGCCTCCTTTTCCACGGAGGAGTGTCTGATCTCGGGCCCTTGGAGGGTCCTCGAGAAGAAAGCTACGGGCCGCTCCGCCTGGTTGAGGGTGGCCGCCAAGGCGAAGTCAGACGCATCACTTTCCACTTGAAATGGAGTGTTCTCGTCCACTGCCTGTAGCGTGGCCCACTCAATATCCTGCTTAATGCTTTTGAAGGCGGTGTGGGCCTCAGCAGAGAGCGGGAAAGAGGATGCTTTCAAGAGGGGGCAGGCTTTGTCGGAGTAGTTGGGGACCCATTGGGAATAATAAGAAAATAACCCCAGGCACCTTTTCAGGGCTTTGGGAGTGTTGGGCAGGGGCAGCTCCCGTAGGGGGCGCAATCGGTCGGGGTCTGGTCCGATTTCCCCATTCTCCACCACGCTGCCTAGTATGCAGAGGCGCGTGGTGTTGTAAACGCACTTGTCCTCGTTGTAGGTGAGGTTGAGTTTTTGTGCGGTTTCCAGGAACCTCTCGAGGTTCGAGTCGTGATCCTGCTGATTGTGGCCGCAGATGGTGACGTTGTCGAGATAGGGGAAGGTTGCCTGCAAGTGGTGGTCATCGACCATGCGGTCCATCTCCCTCTGGAAGACCGAGACCCCATTCGTCACCCCAAAGGGGACTCTGAGGAATTGGTAGAGGCGTCCCTTCGCCTCGAAGGCGGTGTATGGGCGGTCCTCTGGTCTGATAGGGAGCTGGTGGTACGCTGACTTGAGGTCGATGGTGGAGAACACCCGGTATTGGGCGATTTGGTTCACCATTTCTGATATGCGGGGTAGCGGGTAGGCGTCTAGTAGGGTGTACCTGTTGATCGTTTGACTATAGTCGATCACCATCCGTTTCTTCTCGCTACCCCTTACCACTACCACTTGGGCGCGCCACGGGCTGTTGCTGCGTTCAATAATGCGCTCTTTCAGGAGCCTGTCTACCTCGGTCGCGATAAACCGCCTGTCCTCCCAGCTGTACCTCCTGCTTTTGGTCGCTATTGGCCAGCAGTTAGGGGTAAGGTTCGCGAATAGCGAAGGCGGCTTTACCTTCAGGGTAGCCAGACCGCACACTGTGAGGGGCGGCTGGGACCCACCGTACTTGAGCGTGATGCTTTGGTGGTTGCACTGGAAATCCAGGCCCAAGATCACGCTCGCACATAGGTTCTTCATGATTAATACTTTAAAATTATCATATACAGTTCCGTTAACGCACAATTGTACCGTGCAGTAACCCAGAATGGTCGATGTCTGGGTTTTGTCAGCCTTAGAGATGGTACCCTGAGTAGGGACCACCTATAGGGAGAGTTGTTGTGCCAGTTCTGGGTGGATAAAGCTCTCCGTGCTTCCACTGTCAATTAAGCATTTAACCCGGCACCCGTTTACCTCGATGTCCACCATTGATCTGGATAGCGGGTGCGGCCTGGTCTGGTCCACTGTGACCGATGCCACTGTAGGGCCCTGATCGATACAAGATGGCGTCCACGCTGTCTGCTCACAAGATGGCGGACCCCACGAGGTCGGGCAAGATGGCGTCCAAGATGGCCGCTCCCACGGCGCACACGCGGCGGTGGCGGGTTTTCCGGCAGTTGGTTTTCCGGCGGGGTTCCCTCTGCACACCTTCCCGAAGTGCCCCTTCTTACCGCACTTAAAGCAGTTGGTGCCTTTCGCCGGGCACAGGTTTCTGGTGTGCTTTGGCTGCCCGCAGAAGTAGCAGTTGGGTCCCTGACGCGTCGCGGCTGTCGTAGGGCTTCTGGGGGGAGAGCGGGGCCCAGCCGGTGTCGGGCTGTCGGGCGGGGAAGATGCCTTCCAAGATGGCGGCGCCCTCGGTGCACATGTGGCGGCGTGGACGGTGCGGGCTGAAGAGTGGGCGTCCGAGTTTCTCTGGGCCACATCCAGGGATCGCGCGGTGTCCGCAGCCTGTTTCAGGTCCAACCCCGTTTTTTCCAGCAGTCTTTGCCGGATGTAAGTGGAGCTGAGGCCTGTGATGAAGGCATCGCGAACAAGCTCATCAGTGTACACTGCGGCTTTTACATCTCGGCACTTGCAGTCTTTGCCAAGCATTTTCAGGGTGCTTAGGAACTCCTCCACCGATTCCCCAGGTCGCTGTGCGCGGGTAGCGAGCAGGTGCCTAGCATACACCTCATTCGTAGGCTGCTGGTAATGCGCCTTTAAGATGTCGCAGGCGGCCAGGTACGTCTCGGCGTCTTGGACGAGGGGGTAAACCCGGTGGCTTACCCAATTCCGCAGAATTCCGAGTCTCATCCTCGCAGCGTCCGTAGCGTCCTTGACGGCTGCGGAATTGTCCAGGAAGAATTCCATACACTCAAACCAGTGTCCGAAGCGTGCTGATGCGTCCGGAGCATGTTGATCCAAATCCAAACGTTTGGGTTTCAGGAGTTGATCCATAGTGTAGAAAAATAAGTTAATAAAATTGATGTGCCTCAATAATTCCGAGACTCGAAGTGAGCAGAACAAAAACAAGGCTTTTATTAACTTAGAACGTAACACGTAAAAGAGAGTGATGTCTTCCTTCTGGAGGCTGGGGCCGGACTGATCCAGCCTACAAACGGGGCCAGGTATGGGCGGAGCCCTACACACAGCACATTCCAGCACATTCCAGTATACAATACAGCACATTCCAGTACACAATACAATGAGGTCTGGGGGAAGGGAAATGACACTGAAACCGATCTCAGTCACAGGCAGTGATGATGATGAATATTTCATCACACCCGGGGGGGGGATTGGACAGTGTGAGGGGAGCTTTACACTCTGACCCCGGGGGTGGATTGGACAGTGTGAGGGGAGCTTTACACTCTGACCCCGGGGGGGGGATTGGACAGTGTGAGGGGAGCTTTACACTCTGACCCCAGGGGTTGATTGGACAATGTGAGGGGAGCTTTACACTCTGACCCCGGGGGGGTGATTGGACAGTGTGAGGGGAGCTTTACACTCTGACCCTGGGGGGGAATTGGACAGTGTGAGGGGAGCTTTACACTCTGACCCCAGGGGTTGATTGGACAATGTGAGGGGAGCTTTACACTCTGACCCCGGGGGGGAATGGACAGTGTGAGGGGACCTTTACACTCTGACCCCGGGGGGGATTGGACAGTGTGAGGGGAGCTTTACACTCTGACCCCGGGGTCTGGAATGGACAGTGTGAGGGGAGCTTTACACTCTGACCCCGGGGGGGGGATTGGACAGTGTGAGGGGAGCTTTACACTCTGACCCCGGGGGGGGCGATTGGACTGTGTGAGGGGAGCTTTACACTCTGACCCCGGGGGGGGATTGGACAGTGTGAGGGGAGCTTTACACTCTGACCCCGGGGGGGGGGATTGGACTGTGTGAGGGGAGCTTTACACTCTGACCCCGGGGGGGCTGGATTGGACAGTGTGAGGGGAGATTTACACACTGACCCCGGGGGGGATTGGACAGTGTGAGGGAAGCTTTACACTCTGACCCCGGTGATGTGCCTCAATAATTCCGAGACTCGAAGTTAGCAGAACAAAAACAAGGCTTTTTTTAACTTAGAACCTCACACGTAAAAGAGAGTGATGTCTTCCTTCTGGAGGCTGGGGCCAGACTGAGCCAGCCTACAAACGGGGCCAGGTATGGGCGGAGCCCTACACACAGCACATTCCAGCACATTCCAGTATACAATACAGCACATTCCAGTACACAATACAATGAGGTCTGGGGGAAGGGAAATGACACTGAAATCGATCTCAGTCACAGGCAGTGATGATGATGAATATTTCATCACATTCACCCCTTCTATAGATTTAGTCTGTTCGGGGGTTTGATAATCCTCTGCGACCGACGTGGCTGTTGCGGTGCCGCGGGTGTTGGCTGGGTGTCCCCGGTAGACTCCTGGGTCTCTGCCGGGGGTGCCGCCAGGGTTGTTGAATGGGTAGTTGGTGGGGGTGCCGTTGGTCGGTGTTCTTCCGGGGGTGATGAAAGAGTAGTGGGTGGGTAAGAGTTGCTGTGATCGTCGTTGCCGCTATTGCCGTGGTTGTTGTCGATGCCGGCTGGGGCGACGTCTTATATCGACACGGTGTCCTCCCTTCCGTCGGCGTGCCGGACATATGCGTATTGGGGGTTGGCGTGGAGTAGGTGTACTGGCTCCACGAGAGGGTCCGTCTTGTGGCCCCTCACATGCCTTCGCACGAGTACCGGACCTGGGGTGGAGAGCCATGACGGCATGGATACGCCCGAGGTGGATTTCCGGGGAAAGACAAACATTCGTTCATGAGGCGTGGTATTAGTGGCCGTACACAATAGCGACCGTATCGAATGGAGCACATCCGAGAGGACTTCCTGCCAGTGGGAGATAGGGAGGCCCTTGGTCCTTAGAGCTATAGTGACTGCTTTCCATACTGTCCCATTCTCTCGCTCCACTTGGCCGTTACCCCGGGGGTTGTAGCTGGTGGTACGGCTCGTGGCGATCCCTTGGACAGCATGTACTGGCGTAGCTCTTCACTCATGAAGGACGCCCCCCTATCCGTATGGATGTAGCTCGGCATACCGAACAGGCAGAACAGGCTGATGAGGCATTTAATGACCGTGGCGCTGGTCATGTCTGGGCAGGGGAAGGTGAATGGGAACCGGGAGTATTCATCCACAATGTTCAGGAAGTAAACATTGCGGTCGACGGACGGGAGGGGGCCCTTGAAATCTAAGCTGAGCCGCTCAAAGGACCGTGTAGCTTTGATTAAGTGGGCTCTATCTGGGCGGTAGAACTGAGGCTTGCACTCAGCGCAAGTGCGGCAGTTCCTGGTCAGGGACCGAACTTCCTCAATCGAGTAGGGTAAGTTACGGGACTTTATGAAGTGGAACAGCCGTGTGACCCCTGGGTGGCAGAGGTCGTTGTGGAGGGTCTGTAGCCGATCCCCGGTGGCGCTGGCACACATCCCTCGTGAGAGGGCATCAGGGGATTCGTTAAGGGCCCCTGGCCGGTAAATGATGTCGTACTCGAAGGTGGAGAGCTCAATCCGCCACCTAAGAATCTTATCATTTTTAATCTTCCCCCTCTGTTTATTATTGAACATAAACGCTACCGGCCGCTGTTAGGTAAGTAGGGTGAAGCGTTTGCCGGCTAGGTAGTGGCGCCAGTGGCGCACTGCCTCCACGATGGCTTGGGCCTCCTTTTCCACGGAGGAGTGTCTGATCTCGGGCCCTTGGAGGGTCCTCGAGAAGAAAGCTACGGGCCGCTCCGCCTGGTTGAGGGTGGCCGCCAAGGCGAAGTCAGACGCATCACTTTCCACTTGAAATGGAGTGTTCTCGTCCACTGCCTGTAGCGTGGCCCACTCAATATCCTGCTTAATGCTTTTGAAGGCGGTGTGGGCCTCAGCAGAGAGCGGGAAAGAGGATGCTTTCAAGAGGGGGCAGGCTTTGTCGGAGTAGTTGGGGACCCATTGGGAATAATAAGAAAATAACCCCAGGCACCTTTTCAGGGCTTTGGGAGTGTTGGGCAGGGGCAGCTCCCGTAGGGGGCGCAATCGGTCGGGGTCTGGTCCGATTTCCCCATTCTCCACCACGCTGCCTAGTATGCAGAGGCGCGTGGTGTTGTAAACGCACTTGTCCTCGTTGTAGGTGAGGTTGAGTTTTTGTGCGGTTTCCAGGAACCTCTCGAGGTTCGAGTCGTGATCCTGCTGATTGTGGCCGCAGATGGTGACGTTGTCGAGATAGGGGAAGGTTGCCTGCAAGTGGTGGTCATCGACCATGCGGTCCATCTCCCTCTGGAAGACCGAGACCCCATTCGTCACCCCAAAGGGGACTCTGAGGAATTGGTAGAGGCGTCCCTTCGCCTCGAAGGCGGTGTATGGGCGGTCCTCTGGTCTGATAGGGAGCTGGTGGTACGCTGACTTGAGGTCGATGGTGGAGAACACCCGGTATTGGGCGATTTGGTTCACCATTTCTGATATGCGGGGTAGCGGGTAGGCGTCTAGTAGGGTGTACCTGTTGATCGTTTGACTATAGTCGATCACCATCCGTTTCTTCTCGCTACCCCTTACCACTACCACTTGGGCGCGCCACGGGCTGTTGCTGCGTTCAATAATGCGCTCTTTCAGGAGCCTGTCTACCTCGGTCGCGATAAACCGCCTGTCCTCCCAGCTGTACCTCCTGCTTTTGGTCGCTATTGGCCAGCAGTTAGGGGTAAGGTTCGCGAATAGCGAAGGCGGCTTTACCTTCAGGGTAGCCAGACCGCACACTGTGAGGGGCGGCTGGGACCCACCGTACTTGAGCGTGATGCTTTGGTGGTTGCACTGGAAATCCAGGCCCAAGATCACGCTCGCACATAGGTTCTTCATGATTAATACTTTAAAATTATCATATACAGTTCCGTTAACGCACAATTGTACCGTGCAGTAACCCAGAATGGTCGATGTCTGGGTTTTGTCAGCCTTAGAGATGGTACCCTGAGTAGGGACCACCTATAGGGAGAGTTGTTGTGCCAGTTCTGGGTGGATAAAGCTCTCCGTGCTTCCACTGTCAATTAAGCATTTAACCCGGCACCCGTTTACCTCGATGTCCACCATTGATCTGGATAGCGGGTGCGGCCTGGTCTGGTCCACTGTGACCGATGCCACTGTAGGGCCCTGATCGATACAAGATGGCGTCCACGCTGTCTGCTCACAAGATGGCGGACCCCACGAGGTCGGGCAAGATGGCGTCCAAGATGGCCGCTCCCACGGCGCACACGCGGCGGTGGCGGTTTTTCCGGCGGTTGGTTTTCCGGCGGGGTTCCCTCTGCACACCTTCCCGAAGTGCCCCTTCTTACCGCACTTAAAGCAGTTGGTGCCTTTCGCCGGGCACAGGTTTCTGGTGTGCTTTGGCTGCCCGCAGAAGTAGCAGTTGGGTCCCTGACGCGTCGCGGCTGTCGTAGGGCTTCTGGGGGGAGAGCGGGGCCCAGCCGGTGTCGGGCTGTCGGGCGGGGAAGATGCCTTCCAAGATGGCGGCGCCCTCGGTGCACACGTGGCGGCGTGGACGGTGCGGGCTGAAGAGTAGGCGTCCGAGTTTCTCTGGGCCACATCCAGGGATCGCGCGGTGTCCGCAGCCTGTTTCAGGTCCAACCCCGTTTTTTCCAGCAGTCTTTGCCGGATGTAAGTGGAGCTGAGGCCGGTGATGAAGGCATCGCGAACAAGCTCGTCAGTGTACACTGCGGCTTTTACATCTCGGCACTTGCAGTCTTTGCCAAGCATTTTCAGGGTGCTTAGGAACTCCTCCACCGATTCCCCAGGTCGCTGTGCGCGGGTAGCGAGCAGGTGCCTAGCATACACCTCATTCGTAGGCTGCTGGTAATGCGCCTTTAAGATGTCGCAGGCGGCCAGGTACGTCTCGGCGTCTTGGACGAGGGGGTAAACCCGGTGGCTTACCCAATACCGCAGAATTCCGAGTCTCATCCTCGCAGCGTCCGTAGCGTCCTTGACGGCTGCGGAATTGTCCAGGAAGAATTCCATACACTCAAACCAGTGTCCGAAGCGTGCTGATGCGTCCGGAGCATGTTGATCCAAATCCAAACGTTTGGGTTTCAGGAGTTGATCCATAGTGTAGAAAAATAAGTTAATAAAATTGATGTGCCTCAATAATTCCGAGACTCGAAGTGAGCAGAACAAAAACAAGGCTTTTATTAACTTAGAACGTAACACGTAAAAGAGAGTGATGTCTTCCTTCTGGAGGCTGGGGCCGGACTGATCCAGCCTACAAACGGGGCCAGGTATGGGCGGAGCCCTACACACAGCACATTCCAGCACATTCCAGTATACAATACAGCACATTCCAGTACACAATACAATGAGGTCTGGGGGAAGGGAAATGACACTGAAACCGATCTCAGTCACAGGCAGTGATGATGATGAATATTTCATCACACCCGGGGGGGGGATTGGACAGTGTGAGGGGAGCTTTACACTCTGACCCCGGGGGTGGATTGGACAGTGTGAGGGGAGCTTTACACTCTGACCCCGGGGGGGGGATTGGACAGTGTGAGGGGAGCTTTACACTCTGACCCCGGGGGGGGGGGGGATTGGACAGTGTGAGGGGAGCTTTACACTCTGACCCCGGGGGGGCTGGATTGGACAGTGTGAGGGGAGCTTTACACTCTGACCCCGGGGGGGGGGATTGGACAGTGTGAGGGGAGCTTTACACTCTGACCCCGGGGGGGGATTGGACAGTGTGAGGGGAGCTTTACACTCTGACCCCGGGGGGTGGGGATTGGACAGTGTGAGGGGAGATTTACACACTGACCCCGGGGGGGGGGATTGGACAGTGTGAGGGGAGCTTTACACTCTGACCCTGGGGGGGGATTGGACAGTGTGAGGGGAGCTTTACACTCTGACCCCGGGGGGGGATTGGACAGTGTGAGGGGAGCTTTACACTCTGACCCCGGGGGGGCTGGATTGGACAGTGTGAGGGGAGCTTTACACTCTGACCCCGGGGGGGGATTGGACAGTGTGAGGGGAGCTTTACACTCTGACCCCGGGGGGGTGGATTGCACAGTGTGAGGGGAGCTTTACACTCTGACCCCGGGGGGGGGATTGGACAGTGTGAGGGGAGCTTTACACTCTGACCCCGGGGGGTGGGGATTGGACAGTGTGAGGAGAGCTTTACACTCTGGCCCCGGGGGGGGGATTGGACAGTGTGAGGGGAGCTTTACACTCTGACCTGGGGGGGGATTGGACAGTGTGAGGGGAGCTTTACACTCTGACCCCGGGGAGGGCGATTGGACAGTGTGAGGGGAGCTTTACACTCTGACCCCGGGGGGGTGGATTGGACAGTGTGAGGGGAGCTTTACACTCTGACCCCGGGGGGACTGGATTGGACAGTGTGAGGGGAGCTTTACACTCTGACCCCGGGGGGGCTGGATTGGACCGTGTAAGATTCGAAAATTTTCATTATATAATCACACGAGATAACAGGATTAATAATACAGCTTTATTGAGCAAAAGAAGCTTGTACAGATAAAACCTTTGTTGAAAAGGGCATACAAAATGGCCGCCGGACCTCGTGATCAGTTTCTTGGACCATTTGATTTCTGTTACTGCAAGCCAGACAGGCTTGTGGATTGAGAACAGTAAGCCCGCGAAAGCCAGTATCGGGAAACCTAAACTCAGGGAACTGAGCATACATATTAATTGGATTCTAAGTACAAGACAGTTTCAGGTAACAGGATGGGGCCCATGAAGAAATGGGCAGACAATTGAATGAAGACTTAAACCCATTTACTGTACAAAGGCAAGACCATTTAACAGCCATCAAGAGCAATCTCCAGACCGTTCAATATGCAAACCGAGTTACGGTGACAAAGTAAAAGACATTATCAGCCAGGAAGGCAGTTAGGTTATCACCGGCTCCCATTACAAGACAAAGCGCCCCTGCAGAGATTTCTGCCCGCCAAAAATATTACAAAGACTGGACTATGATCTGGCGGGAGATAAGACTGTCCCAGAAGGGTATAACTATGGATTGAAAAGTCCATCACGGGGGCTTCGCTTCTTCTACAATTCTACGCTTCGCTTCGGGAACTTCGGACGGACATTTTCGGAAAAGGACAACGTGGTCGGTGTTCAGCCAGACAAGGCTCGGCCACGACGGGAAGACGACGAGGGTGGCCCGGGTACCATTGTCGGGAGATCATCGACAACCCAGGCCGAAGAAGAAGACACCCTCAGGAAAACCGACGATCCAGGCCGGAGGAAAAGGACATTCCGGGCCTAGCACTCCCGTGCCTCAACATCCCATTCTCGGGGTTTTCCTCACTTCACTCTCCCATGTGCATCCAGTTATTTAACCTTACATTGGTGGCAGGGACTGCCCCATGAATCCAAATCCACAACAGCTTTAACTGATCCATCCTTGACGAGCGCTCACCGAGGCTGTGTCCGCTGCCTCACCGCCTGAGAGAGAGAGAAAAACAAGCTGCGCCAGAAGTTTCCAAATCCATGTGACGACGGGAAGCTGTGCCAAAAGGCTGCGAACCCCCTCTTTTGCGAATCTGAAAGTGGTGAGCATGATCCCGAGTTCCTCAAGTCAAAACTTAGTTTAGGTCTAAGGGGAGGGAGAGGGTAAGGGTAATCGTAATGTGTTTCCCCTTTTTCGATGTGCCGTGTGTTTCCCATTTCCATAGAGTTAAGTTTATAGATATGTGCATACTTGTAGTCGCTTTGATTTGTGTTTATGATATGTATTGTGTAATGCTGCAAACTGTTTAATAATAAAAGCATCCATTTCATGCTATTCAACCTGGTCTATTGAGTCTTTCTCTGCACTACAGTTCCCTGCACCTAAGTCCAAGGTCTAGAACCGTAGGGGAGAGTGGGTCGAACCACTCAAGGGTAATTATTGCACGAAGCCTGGTAGGAGACCAGAACAAGCAAGAGAAACCCCCTTCAACCATGTGAGGGAAGCTTTACACTCTGACCCCAGGGGGGGGGGGTGGATTGGACAGTGTGAGGGGAGCTTTACACTCTGACCCCGGGGGGGGGGGGTGGATTGGACAGGTTGAGTGGTGCTTGACACTCTGACCCCGGGGGGGTTTGATTGGACAGGTTGTGTGGTGCTTTACACTCTGACCATAGGAGGGCTTATCCGGTATTTTTAGGAATGTTTTAAACAGGGACGCCACTCCCAGTATTTTGGGAAATCCAACAGAAATTCCACATCTTCTTCAAACTTTAATGTTTCAAATGCTCCACAGGAACTTCATCCCCCAGACTGTGAGATGAGCCACAGACATAAAAACAGATTCCTGGTGAATGCTCAAGTAAAGTTTATTAAAGATTGAAAGGCGTGAAGACAAATCACAGAATAATCATGCTTACAGCGGATCTGATTCAAAGCAAGAGTCCAAAGATGACATTGGAACAATTCCATCAAAATAACATCACATTCAGCAATTGGTGAAATGATCTTTAAACAGCAGATTTCAATGTTTCCAGTGAGAATAGAGCTCACAATAGAGAACATGTCGGAATTTACTTCACCAAAACTCTCACAGCAGGTACAAGATGAATTAGTTAATCAGCAAAATTACCTCCACACTGTCCCATCAAACACTCCCAGGGCAGGTACAGCACGGGGTTAGATACAGAGTAAAGCTCCCTCTACACTGTCCCATCAAACACTCCCAGGGCAGGTACAGCACGGGTTAGATACAGAGTAAAGCTCCCTCTACACTGTCCCATCAAACACTCCCAGGGCAGGTACAGCACGGGTTATATACAGAGTAAAGCTCCCTCTACACTGTCCCATCAAACACTCCCAGGGCAGGTACAGCACGGGGTTAGATACAGAGTAAAGCTCCCTCTACACTGTCCCATCAAACACTCCCAGGGCAGGTACAGCACGGGGTTAGATACAGAGTAAAGCTCCCTCTACACTGTCCCATCAAACACTCCCAGGGCAGGAACAGCACGGGTTAGATACAGAGTAAAGTTCCCTCTACACTGTCCCATCAAACACTCCCAGGGCAGGTACAGCACGGGTTAGATACAGAGTAAAGTTCCCTCTACACTGTCCCATCATACACTCCCAGGGCAAGTACAGCACGGGTTAGATACAGAGTAAAGCTCCCTCTACACTGTCCCATCAAACACTCCCAGGGCAAGTACAGTACAGGTTAGATACAGAGTAAAGCTCCCTCTACACTGTCCCATCAAACACTCCCAGGGCAAGTACAGCACGGGTTAGATACAGTGTAGAGCTCCCATTACATGGTCCCATCAAGTAATGCTCACACCACACTGTTCTGTGAAGTTTGTAACTGGTCTGGTGTGAGATGAGGTGTGTGTTTTGCTGCACCTACTCCTGTCCATAACGGACGGACTGGGATTATTACTGCAACTGAATTTACTGGGGTTGAGCTGTAAATCAGGAATTATTTTGGAAATTAACCTGGAGAATCATGGATTACAATAAACACTGAGCTGACGAATTAAGGATTCTAACAGGAATTGTGGTAAAGAATCAATTATAATCCTGGATTTTCCAGATCATTCCCTTTAACAATCCCTGATCCTTCTATTCAATCGTCATAATAATTCTTCATCCTCTAAGGAATAAAAAAGTGAATGAAGGATTATTATAGAGATTAAACTGGAAGGTCGGGAGTTATTGTTAGGAGTGATCTGGAGAATGAGGGATTATTACAGGGAATGATCAGGAGAATGAGGGATTATTATAGGGAGTGATCTGGAGAATTAGGGATTATTATAGGGAGTGATCGGGAGAATGAGGGATTATTATAGGGAGTGATCGGGAGAATGAGGGATTATTATAGGGAGTGATCGGGAGAATGAGGGATTATTATAGGGACTGATCGGGAGAATGAGGGATTATTATAGGGAGTGATCTGGAGAATGAGGGATTATTATAGGGAGTGATCGGGAGAATGTGGGATTATTATAGGGAGTGATCGGAAGAATGAGGGATTATTATAGAGAGTGATCGGGAGAATGAGGGATTATTATAGGGAGTGATCGGGAGAATGAGGGATTATTATAGGGAGTGATCTGGAGAATGAGGGATTATTATAGGGAATGATCGGGAGAATGAGGGATTATTATAGGGAGTGATCGGGAGAATGAGGGATTATTATAGGGAGTGATCTGGAGAATGAGGGATTATTACAGGGAGTGATCGGGAGAATGAGGGATTATTATAGGGAGTGATCGGGAGAATGAGGGATTATTATAGGGAGTGATCGGGAGAATGAGGGATTATTATAGGGAATGATCTGGAGAATGAGGGATTATTATAGGGAGTGATCGGGAGAATGAGGGATTATTATAGGGAGTGATCGGGAGAATGAGGGATTATTATAGGGAGTGATCTGGAGAATGAGGGATTATTATAGGGAGTGATCTGGAGAATGAGGGATTATTATAGGGAGTGATCGGGAGAATGAGGGATTATTACAGGGAGTGATCGGGAGAATGAGGGATTATTATAGGGAGTGATCTGGAGAATGAGGGATTATTATAGGGAGTGATCAGGAGAATGAGGGATTATTATAGGGAGTGATCTGGAGAATGAGGGATTATTATAGGGAATGATCGGGAGAATGAGGGATTATTATAGGGAATGATCGGGAGAATGAGGGATTATTATAGGGAGTGATCGGGAGAATGAGGGATTATTATAGGGAGTGATCGGGAGAATGAGGGATTATTATAGGGAGTGATCGGGAGAATGAGGGATTATTATAGGGAGTGATCGGGAGAATGAGGGATTATTATAGGGAGTGATCGGGAGAATGAGGGATTATTATAGGGAATGATCTGGAGAATGAGGGATTATTATAGGAAATGATCTGGAGAATGAGGGATTATTATAGGGAATGATCTGGAGAATGAGGGATTATTATAGGGAGTGATCGGGAGAATGAGGGATTATTATAGGGAATGATCTGGAGAATGAGGGATTATTATAGGGAATGATCTGGAGAATGAGGGATTATTATAGGGAGTGATCGGGAGAATGAGGGATTATTATAGGGAGTGATCTGGAGAATGAGGGATTATTATAGGGAGTGATCTGGAGAATGAGGGATTATTATAGGGAGTGATCGGAAGAATGAGGGATTATTATAGGGAGTGATCGGGAGAATGAGGGATTATTATAGGGAGTGATCGGGAGAATGAGGGATTATTATAGGGAGTGATCGGGAGAATGAGGGATTATTATAGGGAGTGATCGGGAGAATGAGGGATTATTATAGGGAGTGATCGGGAGAATGAGGGATTATTATAGGGAGTGATCGGGAGAATGAGGGATTATTATAGGGAGTGATCTGGAGAATGAGGGATTATTATAGGGAGTGATCTGGAGAAAGAGATTATTATAGGGAATGATCGGGAGAATGAGGGATTATTATAGGGAGTGATCGGGAGAATGAGGGATTATTATAGGGAGTGATCGGGAGAATGAGGGATTATTATAGGGAGTGATCGGGAGAATGAGGGATTATTATAGGGAGTGATCTGGAGAATGAGGGATTATTATAGGGAATGATCTGGAGAATGAGGGATTATTATAGGGAGTGATCTGGAGAATGAGGGATTATTATAGGGAGTGATCGGGAGAATGAGGGATTATTATAGGGAGTGATCGGGAGAATGAGGGATTATTATAGGGAATGATCTGGAGAATGAGGGATTATTATAGGGAGTGATCGGAAGAATGAGGGATTATTATAGGGAGTGATCGGGAGAATGAGGGATTATTATAGGGAGTGATCGGGAGAATGAGGGATTATTATAGGGAGTGATCTGGAGAATGAGGGATTATTATAGGGAGTGATCTGGAGAATGAGGGATTATTATAGGGAGTGATCGGGAGAATGAGGGATTATTATAGGGAGTGATCTGGAGAATGAGGGATTATTATAGGGAGTGATCGGGAGAATGAGGGATTATTATAGGGAATGATCTGGAGAATGAGGGATTATTATAGGGAGTGATCGGGAGAATGAGGGATTATTATAGGGAGTGATCTGGAGAATGAGGGATTATTATAGGGAGTGATCGGGAGAATGTGGGATTATTGCAGGGAGTGATCGGGAGAATGAGGGATTATTATAGGGAGTGATCTGGAGAATGAGGGATTATTATAGGGAGTGATCGGGAGAATGAGGGATTATTATAGGGAGTGATCTGGAGAATGAGGGATTATTATAGGGAGTGATCGGGAGAATGAGGGATTATTATAGGGAGTGATCGGGAGAATGAGGGATTATTATAGGGAGTGATCTGGAGAATGAGGGATTATTATAGGGAGTGATCGGGAGAATGTGGGATTATTGCAGGGAGTGATCGGGAGAATGAGGGATTATTATAGGGAGTGATCGGGAGAATGAGGGATTATTATAGGGAATGATCTGGAGAATGAGGGATTATTATAGGGAGTGATCGGGAGAATGAGGGATTATTATAGGGAGTGATCGGGAGAATGAGGGATTATTATAGGGAGTGATCTGGAGAATGAGGGATTATTATAGGGAGTGATCGGGAGAATGAGGGATTATTATAGGGAGTGATCTGGAGAATGAGGGATTATTATAGGGAGTGATCGGGAGAATGTGGGATTATTGCAGGGAGTGATCGGGAGAATGAGGGATTATTATAGGGAGTGATCGGGAGAATGAGGGATTATTATAGGGAATGATCTGGAGAATGAGGGATTATTATAGGGAGTGATCGGGAGAATGTGGGATTATTGCAGGGAGTGATCGGGAGAATGAGGGATTATTATAGGGAGTGATCGGGAGAATGAGGGATTATTATAGGGAATGATCTGGAGAATGAGGGATTATTATAGGGAGTGATCGGGAGAATGAGGGATTATTATAGGGAGTGATCTGGAGAATGAGGGATTATTATAGGGAATGATCTGGAGAATGAGGGATTATTATAGGGAGTGATCTGGAGAATGAGGGATTATTATAGGGAATGATCTGGAGAATGAGGGATTATTATAGGGAGTGATCGGGAGAATGAGGAATTATTATAGGGAGTGATCGGGAGAATGAGGGATTATTATAGGGAATGATCTGGAGAATGAGGGATTATTATAGGGAGTGATCGGGAGAATGAGGGATTATTATAGGGAATGATCTGGAGAATGAGGGATTATTATAGGGAGTGATCGGGAGAATGTGGGATTATTATAAGGAGTGATCGGGAGAATGAGGGATTATTATAGGGAGTGATCGGGAGAATGAGGGATTATTATAGGGAGTGATCGGGAGAATGTGGGATTATTATAGGGAGTAAAATGCAAAGGTGGGATTTCTACAGGCACACAATAAGCAGGAGCATTGCCCCTTGGCCTCTCTGCTCCGTTTTAGGATCCAGTGGTGCGATTGGCGGAACTAAAGGCAGTAGTTTTGGGGGCTGCAAAGGCGACAATTGATTGTATTTTTGCCCGTATCGCACTTTCTGATCTGAAACCCGGCCTTGTCAATTTCTCCCAGCTTGTTCTTGACTGTCTCGATGTTGTTCTGGTCAGCAACGTACAATTTAATGAAGACAAAATTTTTCTGAATATCGGCGTTGTTCCAGTCGGTGTTAAAGGGAGCAACTTTCAAAGTGTGGATGATCTCGCACACTTTGTTACTGATACAGCGCTTGGTGCAGGGGGTGTTGGTGGTGTAGAAAATGAGACAGCCCACCGACAGCTTGTTATTGATCAAACCCTGGAACTTCTGGGCTGGGCTTTTCCCCTGGTTCTGGTCGACGTGCAGCAGCTTACTCTCCGAGCACTGAATGCCGTTGTCCGGATAGACGGCCATGTAGTTTGGGATGAGGTTTGTTAGGAAGTCGTTGGGATCTTTGGTGATAATTGGTGCTCCACCGCCCGCAGAGGGAAAGAAGTTTACATCCTGCTTGCCCTTGCACTGGTCCGGAGTTAAAGCAATCAGGAAGGAGAATTGTCTGTCCTTCTTATTGACTTCGAGGACTGCTCGGAAGCTGGAAGGGTCAAGGAGAGAGTGTGAGTCAGGCAGGAGCTGCAGCCCAAAGGCACACTGAGCCAGCAAGCAACTGTGGCAACAGAACACAAGCTGCAGGTCTGTGATATCAGAGCTCACGGTGGAAGGCGTCAGGCCGTGGGATTGCAGAATTAATCCATCCCTGGGCTAGAGAGGGAGAGGGAGAGAGGGAGAGGGAGAGAGGAAGAGGGAGAGAGGGAGGGAGAGAGGGAGAGAGGGGGAGAGAGGGAGAGAGGGAGAGAGAGGCAGGGGGAGACACCTGCCTCTCTCTCCTTGGAAACACCTAGAAATGAGCAACCCCCAATGCTATCATTACGAAGCCCTGAAATGCCAAGAGAGGACCATAAAGCAGAATACCCTCAGTCAACTAGTCCTGGGACTCAGTGAAGTAACTACTAACACTACTAACAATAACCAGCCCCAGGACAGTGACAGCGTAACACAAAGAATTCGACCCAACACAATCGTCACTAAGCAAAAAGAAAAATATCCATCATATTGGGCAGAAACAACAAAAACCCAAAACAAACTCAACTGCTACTTGGCCCTAAACAGACAGTACAGCATGGCTGATTACCTGACCATGGCAAAGGATAGCAAACTGAGAAAAACCGTGACAATGTACAGACTTAGTGAACATAGCCTGGTGATCGAAAAAGGTAGACACAGGCAGACCCGGCTACCAAGAGAGGACAGGATATGCTCTCACTGCAGTCAGGGAGTGGCGGAGACAGAGATGCACTTCCTCACAGCTTGTAGAAAACA
>NW_028225181.1:73582797-73585297 GCF_052327205.1 Somniosus microcephalus | reverse complement strand
CAACGTGACCTTTGAGAGGCACAAATTTTTCACATGTGTACAGAAAACGGGCGAGACTATTGATCAGTATGTGACTGAACTGAGAAACCGAAGCAAATCGTGAGAATTTGGGGACTGACAGACTCGCTGATAAAAGACAGACTGGTGTGTGGTATTCCAGATAATGGTCTAAGGGAAAGACTGCTAAGAGAGCAAAATCTAGACCTGGGAAAAGCCATAGCACTGTGTAGGGCTACAGAGACTGTGAAGTTGCAGGCAAAGGAGCTGTTCAGTGACAGTAGCTGCAACGTGGATGCAGTGAGAAAGAACGGATACAAACCGTTTAACAAAGAGAGCGCCAATGGGAAAAAGGAGATGTGGCCAGCAAACGAAAATGAAAGGGACAATCGGAAGTCATGTAGTCGATGCGGTACACAGCATCCACCAAGAAAGTGTCCAGCATATGGTAAAACATGCAATAGTTGCAACAAAAACAAACATTATGTCCATTGCTGTAAGAACCAAGCGCAACAAAGCAAGGTCCATACAGTAGATGAAAGCGAGATAGAGGAGTTCAATGTAGATCTAGTGTCTGAAAACAAAGAAGAAAGAGACTGGATGTTGACACTAAAAGTGAATGACATACATATTCCATTTAAATTGGATACTGGAGCACAAGTTAATGTGATATCAGAGACTGATTTTAAGAAAATTAGACCCAGACCAAAGTTACGTGGAATACAAGTGAAAGTGACCGGATACTCAGGTACTGATATACCAGTGAAAGGAAAATGCATTGTCAAAGTAACACACAAGGACAGAGAGCACACACTAGCATTAATCGTGGTGCCAAAGGATGTGCAAGCCATACTAGGTTTAAAAGCCTGTGAGAGACTGAACCTGGTAAAGAGAGTCCTCGTTGTGGAAAGCGAAGGAGAGACAGTCTATGATGAACTCATGAAAGAGTACAAAGACCTATTTAAGGGTCTAGGCTGCATTCCAGGAGAACACACGATCAGAGTAGATAAAAGTATGACACCGGTCATACATCCATGCAGAAAAGTTCTGTTTGCTCTTCAAAAGCAACTGAAGGCAGAGTTGGACAGGATGGAAAGCCTGAAGGTGATTCAGAAGATAGATGAGCCAACTGAGTGGGTGAGTTCCCTCGTCGTAGTGGACAAAAAGAATGGAAAGCTCAGAATTTGCCTGGATCCAAGAGATCTAAACAGAGCAATAAAGAGAGAGCACTTCAAGCTTCCTACATGTGAGGAAATCATGGCACAGTTTGCAAATGCAAAATATTTCAGCAAGTTAGATGCATCCTCAGGATTTTGGCAGATGAAGCTGGACGAAGCAAGTTCAAGACTGTGCACGTTCAACACTCCATTTGGCAGATACAGATTCCTAAGGTTACCATTTGGCATTGCCTCAGCTCCTGAAGTGTATCACAAGACTATCCATATGATCTATGAGCACCTGGAAGGAGTTGATACATCAATGGATGACATCATAGTATGGGGAACCACGAGAACTGAGCATGACGAGAGAGTGAAAAAAGTGCTGGAAGCAACAAGGAAAACAAACCTGAAGCTGAATAGAGAGAAATGCCAGCTCGGGGTGACAGAACTGACATTCGTGGGAGATATCCTTAGCAGTGAGGGCATCAGACCAGATCCCAGAAAGGTGTCCGCCATTGAGAATATGCCAAGGCCACAATGCAAAAAGGACGTGCAGAGGTTTAATGGAATGATCTACATGGGTAAATTCATATCCAACCTCTCAGAAAAAATAGCGCCACTGAGAAGACTAACTGAAAAGAACATAGAATGGGAATGGAATCATGAGCATGAGAAGTCATGGAGCGATCTAAAGAAACTGCTCACAGAGGAACCAGTTCTGAGGTTTTATGACCCAGCGAGACCCATCAAGATATCATCAGATGCATCACAGAGTGGGCTCGGTGCCGTTCTTCTGCAACAATATGACTACTGGAAACCTATTGCATATGCATCGCGCTCAATGACAGACGCGGAGACGCGATATGCTCAAATAGAAAAGGAGCTGCTCAGCATCACATACGCCTGTGAAAGATTTCACCAGTTTGTGGCAGGACAAGCAATCAGTGTAGAGACTGACCATAAGCCCTTGATTGCATTGTTCCAAAAGCCACTGAATAGCTGTCCGCTTAGAATACAAAGAATGATGATCAGGCTGCAACGCTATTCACTGAATGTTGCGTACACACCGGGTAAGCTGATGTATACAGCAGACACGTTGTCCAGAGCTGTAGACCCAAGTGAGCCCGCAAACACCACAATGGATGAAAAAGTGAATGCCTACGTGGACATGATCACAAGTGCACTGCCCATAGCTGATGCAAAAATGGAGCTCATAAAGACTGAGACAAACAAAGATGAAACAATGAGACGACTGAAGAAAAGCATCCTGGATGGATGGCCCAACATGAAGCAAGACTGCTCACCTGACATAGCAGAGTACTGGAACTGCAGGGTGGAACTAT
>NW_028225181.1:73415098-73582297 GCF_052327205.1 Somniosus microcephalus | reverse complement strand
CGTAATCCCGTCGATTTATGACGGTCAGAGCTGATCCTGTATCTAGCTCCATTTTAACTGGGGACCCTGCTATTGTGAGGGTAACCCAAATGGTCTGGTAATCTTCTTTGGCAATTACATTATGTAATTGGACAGAGCTTAGTCTCTTGTTCCCGGAGTCGCTATCGCTCTTCTGGTCCTCAGAGATACTGTCCGTCATCATTTGTACCTTTCTGTGCTTTTCCTTATTGATTCTTTTCCCGTTAGTGGATTTTTTATTTTCAGATCGACACACACGTGGAATGTGTCCCATCTTTCTGCATCGCCTGCACGCTTTTTCCCTGAACCAGCAGTCCCTCTGGTCATGGGTGGATCTGCCGCAGCGATAACATCTCTCGAAACCCCGTGTCATTTCATGGGTGCCGAAGTCCTGTGGCCTTTGCTGTATCTTTGCAGCTCCTATTGCACTGAAAGCCTTGTCCAGTGTTAAATCTTTTTCAGAAGATACCTTTTTTTGTGTTTCTACACTTAGGGGATCGCAGATGAATTTGTCCCGCAGAGAACCTGCCAGTCCTGCCTTGAATTGGCAGTGTAGGGTATCAACAATCTCCTCAAAATTCTTGTCCATCGGTTCGGCTGGAGTGATTAAGTTTGGTAACAACTTGTATGTCTTCACGCCCATTAGATCCAGAAGCACTGAAGCTTTTTTTTCATCTTGTATTCCATTTGCGGTGCAATATACCTCCACTCTTTCCACATATGTGGTCCAATCCTCTATCTCGTTAACAAAAACATCAATATTGCCAAAATTAGGCTCTCTTTCGCTATCAAAAGCGTCAATATTGTCAGACTTAGGCATTTCAGCAAAGATATGGCGCTTCCCATGCTTTTTTTCTTTTCTGTAGCAAAGATATGGCACTTCCCGTGCTTTCCCGCCGCTGCTGCCGATAACAACGCTGTTTACTGCGGTTCCCGTTCTCTTTATGTTTTTTAATTTACTGTTGGAGACTCGTTCCTGCCGGAGGTCTGAACACTGACCTGCTTGCCGCGCCGGCCATCTCCCGAGTGCTCCCTCCCAGTCCGTTATTGCTTGCCTCCGATTTCGCTGCCTGTCTCAGCTGTAGAGCCCACCGCTGGAGCCCCAGCCTGACGCCCAGGAAGGATTAGCGCAGTACCTGCCACCAGCTTGGCCAGCTGGTGAAACCACAGTTTTTCTCACTTCCTTGAGTCTTCTGGACGCTGGAGGAATCGATGTCCTTGAGGTGCTGCCGAATTGCAGGTAAGTCCGTTTCCACTTCGTCGCCACTGTAGTGTCCGTGTGTTGATAAAGACACTGAAGACAGGAGTTGGTTCATAGGTATTTACTAAGCAAAGTCTGGGGGGGGGGGGGTTCTAAAGGATATACACAATACACAGGCTTATATAGCCCAAGTGGCAATTACCGGCATTACGCACACCTGGGGCTCTTAAAGGCACATACACCACAGAATTCCACAGGTTCACCACCTTCAGAGTGAAGACATTTCTCAGCTCTGTCCTAAATGTCATACGCCGTATCCTGAGACATTGATCCCTCGCTCTAGACACCCCAGCCAGGGGAAATATCCTCCCTGCATCCAGTCTGACTAGCCCTGTCAGAATTTTATAAGTTTCAATGAGATCCTGCTCTCAATCTTCTAAACTCTAGTGAATACAAGCCTAGCCGTCCAATCTCTCCTCATACGGCAGACCTGCCATCCCAGGAATCAGTCTGGTGAACCTTCATTGCACTCCCTTTATGGCAAGTATATCCTTTCTTGGGTAAGGATACCTAAACTGCACACAGTACTGCAAGTGTTGTCTCGCCAAGGCCCTGTACAACTGTAGTAACACATCCTTGCTCCTTTACTCAAATCCTCTTGCAATGAAGGCCAAAATTCCATTTGCCTTCCTAACTGCTTGCTGCACCTGCATGTTTGCTTTCAGTGACAGGTGTGCTAGGACACCCAGCTGTCTTTTTACATCAGCATTTCCCAAACTAGCCCCATTTAAATAATAATCTACCTTTCATTTTTTCCTACCGCAGTGGATAACTTCACATTTATCCACGTTACACTGCATCTGCCATGTATTTGCCAACACACTCCAATTGTCTAAATAGCCTTGAAGCCTATTTGCAATCACACCTAGTTTTGTGTCGTCAGCAAATTTGGAAATATTACATCTGGTTCTCTCATCCAAATCATTGTGATTAGCTCGTGCCCAAGCACTGATCGCTGCGATAATCCACTATTCACCGACTACCAACCCGAAAAAGACCCATTTATTCCAAATCTGTTTCCTTTCTATTAACTAATTTTCAATCCATGATGGAATATTATCCCCAATCCCAGCTGCTTTAATTTTGCACACGAAACTCTTATGTGTGACTCTATCAAAAACCTTCTGAAAATCCAAATACACCACTTCCACTGGTTCTCCCTTATCTATTCTATTAGTTAGATTCTCAAAAATCTCCAGTAACATTGTCAAATACGATTTCCCTTTTATAAAACCATGTTGACTTTGCTTAATCCCGTTGCTATTTTCTAAGTGTCCTGTTAACACACCTTCTAGCATTTCCCCTACTACTGATGTTAGTCTAACTGGTCTGTAGTTCCCTGTTTTCTCTATCCCTCCGTTTTTAAATAGTGAATTTACATTTGCCACCATGCAGGAACTTTTCCATAATATATATAATTTTGGAAGATGTCAACCAATGCATCCCATATTTCCATGGCTAGATATTCTGGTTCTCTTGGATGCAGAGTAACAGGCCCATGGGATTTATCAGCTTTCAGTCCCATTAATTTCTACAGCCTTAATCTTTTACTATTAACAATTTACATTAATTCCTCCTTCTCACTAGGCCCTTGCTTCCCTAGCATTTTTTGGGAAGTTATTTGTGTCCTTTTCTGTGAAGACAGAACCAAAGTGTATGTGAAATTGCTCGCCATTTCCTTGTTCCCTATTTTAAATTCTCCCATTTCTGACTGTAAGGGAACTACATTTGTCTTCTTAAAAGTTGATGTTCAGAGAGATTAGGGTGCCCCCGTTTAGAAACTCAGAAAAGTAGCATGCAGGTACAGCAAGCAATAAGGAAGTCAAATGACACGTTTGCCTTTATTGCAAGGAGTTTGGATATATGAGAAAGGACGTATTGCTCCAGAGCCAGAGCAATGTGTTTGACTCTTAGTTGCCCTCTGAAATGGACTAGAAAGCCATTCAATGCAACAAACCGCTACGAAACACAATAAAAAGAATGAAACCGGATGATCCACCCGTCGTCAACCTCGGCACCGGCTATGGACAGGACAACAGCACACCCAGCCCAGTCGACCATGCAAAGTCCTCTTCACCTGCATCTGGGGAATTGTGCCAAAATTGGGAGAGCTGCCCCACATATTACTGAAGCAACAACATGACATATTCATACTCACAGAATCATACATTTCAGCCAATGTCCCAAACTGCTCGATTACCATCCCTGGGTATGACCTGTAACAGAGGCAGGACAGATCCACCAGGGGTGACGACGCAGTGGTGTATAGTCGTGAATGAGTGGCTTTGGGTGTCCTCAACATTGACCCCAGACCTAATGAAGTCTCGTCGTTTCAGTGAAGTATGGGCAAGGAAACCTCCTGCTGATTACCACCTACCTCAGCTGATGAATCAGCACTCCTCCATGTTGAACACCACTTGGAAGGAGCACTGAGAGCAGCAAAGGCACAGAATATACTCTGGGTGGGGGACTTCAATGTCCATCACCAAAAGTGGCTCGGTAGCACCACTACTGACGTAGCCAGCCGAGGCCTGAAGGATGCAGCTGCCTGTCTGGGCCTGCGACAGGTGGTGAGTGAACCAACACGAGGGAAGCACGTAGTTGGCTTGGCATCACGAATCTACCTTTCACAGATGCATCTGTCCATGACAGTATTGGTAGCAGTGACCACAGCACAGTCATTGTGGAGACAAAGTCCCGTCTTCACAGTGAGGACACGATCCATCGTGCTAGTTGGCACTACCACCGTGCTAAGTGGGATAGATGCAGAACAGATCCAGTAGCTCAAAACTGGGCATCCATGAGATGCTGAGTGCCAACAGCAGCAGTAGAATTGTATTCCTCCACAATCTGTAACCTCATGACCCAGCAGGTCCCTCACTCTACCATTACTACCAAGCCAGGGGACCAACCATGGTTCAATAAGGTGTGTAGAAATGCATGCCAGGAGCAGCACCAGGAGTGCCTAAAAAGGAGGTGCCAAACTGGGCAAGCTGCAAATCAGGGCTACATGCATGCTAAAAAGTGGAAGCAGCATGCTATAGACAGGGCTGATCCACAATTATTGGATCAGATCAAAGCTTTGCAGTCCTGCCATGTCCAGTCTTGAATGGTGGTGGACTACTAAACAATTAACGGGAGGAGCAGGCTCCATGAATATCCCCATCCTCAATGATGGCGGAGCCCAGCACCTGAATGCAAAGGATAAGACTGAAATGCTTGCAACCATCTTCAGCCAGAAGTGCCGAGGGAATGATCCATATCGGCCTACTTCTGACATCCCCACTCTCAGAGAAGCCAGTCTTCAGACAATTCGGTTCATTCCACGTGATATCAAGAAACGGCTGAGCACACTGGATGTAGCAAAGGCTACGGGTACTGACACATTCCAGGCTATCGTGCTGAAGACTTGTGCTCCAGAACTAACCGCGCCTCTAGCCAAGCTGTTCCAGTATAGCTACAACACTGTCATTTCTCCGACAATGTGGGAAACTGCCCAGCTCTGCCCTGTCCTCAAAACGGAGGACACATAAAACGCTGGCATTTCCCGCACCATGAATCTACTCTCAATCATCAGCAAAGTGATGGAAGGTGTCATCGACAGTGCAATCAAGCGGCACTTACTCACCACCAACCTGCTCACTGAGGACCAATTTGGGTTCCGCCAAGAGCACTGGGCTCACGACCTCATTACAGCCTTGGTCCAAACATTGACAATGGAGCTGAATTCCAGAGGTGAGGGTAGACTGACTGCCCTCGACATCAAGGCAGCATTTGACGAGTGTGGCATCAAGGGACCCAAGTAAAAATGAAGTCAATGGGAATAGGGGGAAAACGCTCCACTGGCTGGGGTCCTACGTAGCACAAAGGAAGATGGTTGTGGTGGATAAATGTCAATCATCACAGCCCCAGGATATCGCTGCAGGAGCTCGTCAGGGCAGTGTCCTAGGCCCAACCATCTTCATCTGCTTCATCAATGACCTTTCCTCCAACATAAGGTCAGAAATGGGGATGTTTGCTGATGACTGCACAGCGTTCAACGCAATTCAACAACACCTCAGATAATGAAGCATTTCCTGGCCGCATGCAACATGACCTGGATGACTTTCAGGCTTGGACTGATAATTGGCAGTTAACCTTCGCATCACTGATGTGCCAGACAAACACTATCCCCGAAAAGCGAGAGTCTAAACACCTTAGCTTGTCATTGCAGCAGAATTACTATTGCCGAATTACCCACCATCAACATCCTGGGGGGTCAGCATTGACCAGAAACTTAACTGGACCAGCCACATAAATACTGTGGCAACAAGAGCAGGTCAGAGTCCAGGTATTCTGCGGCGATTGTCTCGCCTCCTGACTCCCCAAAACAATTCCAACATCTAAAAGGCACAAGTCAGGAGTGTGATGGAATACTCTACACTTGCCTGGATGACTGCAGCTAAAACAACACTGAAGAATCTCGACTCCATCCAGAACAAACCAGCATGCTTGATTGGCACCCCATCCACCACCTTAAACATTCACTCCCTCCACCACCGGCGCACCGTGGCTGCAGTGTGTACCATCTACAAGATGCACTGCAGCAACTCGCCAAGGCTTCTTCGGCAGCACCCCCCAATCTCGCGATCCCTTCCACCTAGAATGACAAGGCCAGCAAGCACAAGGGAACACCACCACATCCAAGTTCCCCTCCAAGTCACACACCATCCTGATGTAGAAGTATATCACCGATCCTTCATTGTCACTGGGTCAAAATCCTGGAACTCCCTCCATAACAGCACAGTGCGAGTACCTTCACCACACGGACTGCAGTGGTTCAAGTAGGTGGCTCACCACCACCTTCTCAGTGGCAATTAGCGATGGGCAATAAATCTCTTAACTCAGAGGGTTGTGAAATGTTGGAATTATTTGCTATCAGAGGGCAGTGGATGCTCAGTCGTTGAATATATTCAAGGCTGATATCGATAGATTTTAGGAATCTAATGGATTCAAGAGATATGGAGACCGTGCGGTAAGTGGAGTTGAGGTGGATGATCAACCATGATATGATTGGAAGGCGGAGCAGGCTCGAGGGGCTCTATGGCCTACTCCTTCTCCTATTTTTACTGTTTTTCTGTTCCTTACATTGACTCATCAATCACTCCCTGGGTAGAAACAGCACGAGTTAGACACAGTGTAAAACTCCCTGGATACTGCCCCATCAAACACACCCGTGCCAGGTACAGCAAGGTTTAGATACACAGTAAATTTACCTATAAATTGTCCAGTCAAAAACTCCCAGTGCAGGTACAGCACGTGTTAGATACAGAGTAAAGCTCCCTCTACACTGTCACATCAAACACTCCCAGTGCAGGTACAGCACGTGTTAGATTCAGAGTAAAGCTCCCTCTACACTTACCCATCAAACACTTCCAGGGCAGGTTCAGCACGGGTTAGATACAGTGTAACGCTCCATCGAAACTTACTCATCAAACACTAGCAGTGCAATACAGAATGCATTATATAAAATGTAAAGCTCTATCTAAAGAGTCCCATCCAACAATCGAATGGCAGGTACAACACTTTTAGTTCAGAGTAAAATTCCTTCTACACTGTCCATCAATCACTCTCAGGTCAGGTATGGCACTGATTAGATACAGAGTAAAGCTCCCTCTACACTGTCCGATCAAACACTCCATGTGCAGGTACAGCACGGGTTATATACTAAGTAAAAGTTTGACTACACAGTCCAAACAATCACTCCCAGGTCAGGTACAACATGATTTAGATACAGAGTAAACCTCCCTTTATACTGTACAGTCTAAAACACACCGGGCAGGTACTGCACGTGTTGGTTACAAAGTAATGCTCCATCTACACTGTCCCATCAATCCCTCCCAGGGCAGAAACAGCACGGAGAAGATACAGTGTAAATCTCCCTCGACACTGTCCCATCAATCACTCTCAGGGCAGGAACAGCACGGGTTGGATGCAGATTAAATCTCCCTCTACACTGCCCCATCCAACACTCCCAGGGCTGTTACAGCCCAGGGTAGCAACAGAGTAAAGTTCTCTCTACAATGTCCCATCCAGCAATCCCATGGAACGTACTGCACGGGTTTGATACAGAGTAAAGATCCCAGTACACGTTCCCTTCGAAAACAACCATTGCAGGTACAGTATGTGTTGGATACAGAATAAAGCTCCATCTACACTTAATTATCAAACACTCCCAGGGCAGGTACAAGATGTGATATATACAGAGTGAAGCACCCTCTAAACTGTCCCATCCAACACTCTCAGGGCTGGTACAGCATGGTTTTGGTCCAGAGTAAAATTATAACTAGTGTCCATCAGTCACTCTCACGTCATGTACAGCACGGGTTGGATACAGATTAAGGCTCCCTTTGCACTGCCCCATAAAACAATCCCCGTGCAGTTACAGCATGTGGTAGATAAAAATTAAATCGCCGTCTACACTGTCCCATCAATCATTCCAAGGGCAGTTACAGCACTGGTTAAATACAGAGTAAAGCACCATTTGCAATATCCCATCGAACACACCCAGGACAAGTACAGCATGGGTTAGATACAGAATAAAGTTCCATCTAAACTCTCCCATTCAACACTCACAGGGCAGGTACAGCAAGGGTTAATTACAGAGTAATGCTTCCTCTACACTGTCCCATCAAACACTCCCAGGGCAGGTACAGCATGGGTTACATACAGAGAAAAGCTCCTTCTACACTCTCCCGTCAAACACTACCAGGTCAGGTACAGCAAGTGTTAGATACAGAGTAAAGCTCTCTTTATACTGTACAGCCAAAAACTCCCAGGGGCAAATACTGCACGGGTTAGATATAAAGTAAATCTCCTTCTACACTATCCCATCAGTCAACAGCCGGGCAGGTAAAGTATGGGTTAGATACAAAATAAATCTCCCGCTAAACTGTCCCATCAAACACTCCCAGGGCAGAGACTGCACAGGGTTAGCTACACAGTAAATGTCCCTCTACTCTGTCCCATCAATCACTCCCAGGAAAGGTACAGTACGAGTTAGATATGGAGTTAATCTTCCTCTACTTTGAACCATCAAACACCCCCAGGGCAGGGACACTACGGGTGAGATAAATCGTAAAGCTCCCTGTACACTTTCCCATCAAACACACTGAAGGCATGTGCAACACGTGTTCGATAGGAGTCAAGATGGCGGCCGAGATGGTCTGGTGTTAGCGCACTCTCCCTGATTCAGGCGGCCGCTCTCGCCACTCGCTCCCGCAACCGGAGCGAAGTGTTCGGTGAGTCGGTCGAGCAGCAGCAGCAGCCACGATGACCCGCTGGAGCATGTCGGCTGGCAGCTCCTCGGCGGGAAGGCATTCTGACTGGGATGAGGGGAGCCGAGCATGCTGGCCAGAGGCCGGACCGTCAGTGGGAGAAACAGGCCCCGGGCCGTCGGACCGTGGAGCCGGCGATGGTGAGGAGGAGGCCGTGGTGACTGGAGCATTCACATCCCGACGATGTGTTCGGCGAGTCGGGTGGAGGCAGCGCAGCGCAACGAGTAGCAGCAGCAGCCAAGACGACCCGCTGCAGCAAGTCGGCCGGCAGCTCCATGGCGGGAAACTCGCAGTCCGACTGGGAGGAGGGGAACCGGGCATGGCGGCCAGAGGTCGGATCGTGAGCGGGAGAAGCAGGCCACCACACGTGGAACTGGCAACAGTGAGGAGGAGGCTGCGGTGATGAGGAGGATGCAGCGGCTGAGGGACATCGTGCTCCCACTGCCACTGGAAGGAATTCAACTGAATTTCTGAACACGGCGCTGTAAGAATAGCTGACGTGTCCCTACAGGGAGTAAGCATGCCATTGTACTTGTACTAGTACTGGTTACATATGGCAAATAAAATTGAATTGCATTGAATTGAATTGTGTAAAGCTCCCTCTAAAATGTCCCATCAAACACTCCCAGGGCAGGTACAACATGGGTTAGATATAAGAATAAAGCTCCCTCTACAATGTCCCATTAAATACTCCCAGGGCAGGTACAACACGGGTTAGATACAGAATAAAGCTCCCTCTACAATGTCCCATTAAATACTCCCAGGGCAGGTACAACACGGGTTAGATACAGAGTAAAGCTCCCTCTACAATGTCCCATTAAACACTCCCAGGGCAGATACAACACAGGCTAGATATAAGAATAAAGCTCCCTCTACAATGTCCCATTAAATACTCCCAGGGCAGGTACAACATGGGTTAGATACAGAATAAAGCTCCCTCTACAATGTCCCATTAAATACTCCCAGGGCAGGTACAACACGGGTTAGATACAGAGTAAAGCTCCCTCTACACTGTCCCATCAAACACCCCCAGGGCAGGTACAGCACGGGTTAGATACACAGTAAAGCTCCCTCTACAATGTCCCATTAAACACTCCCAGGGCAGATACAACACGGGTTAGATAGAGAGTAAAGCTCCCTCTACACTGTCCCATCAAACACCCCCAGGGCAGGTACAGCACGGGTTAGATACACAGTAAAGCTCCCTCTACAATGTCCCATCAAACACCCCCAGGGCAGGTACAGCACGGGTTAAATACACAGTAAAGCTCCCTCTACAATGCCCCATTAAACACTCCCAGGGCAGATACAACACGGGTTAGATAGAGAGTAAAGCTCCCTCTAAACTGTCCCATCAATCAAACCCTGAACAGTACAGCGTGTTTTAGGTCAAGAGTATAATTCCCTCTAACTGTCCCATTATCACTCTCGTATCATTTACAGCCCAGGTTAGCAACAGAGTAATGTTCCCTCTGCACTGACCCACCAAGAACTCCGAAGGCAGGTTCTGCACGGGTTTGATACAGAGTGAAACTTGCACTACACTGTCCATTTGGACACTCCGAGGGTAGGTAAAGCACGGTTTAGATACAGAGTAAAGCTCCCTCTAAACTGTCCCATCAACAATCCTAGGGCAGGTACATCACGGCTTAGATACAGACTAATGCTGAATCTACACTGTCCCATCAACACTCCCAGGGCAGGTACAGCACGGGTTAGATACAGAGTAAAGCTCCCTCCACACTGTCCCATCAACACTCCCAGGGCAGGTACAGCACGGGTTAGATACAGAGTAAAGCTCCCTCTACACTGTCCCATCAAACACTCCCAGGGCAGGTACAGCACGGGTTAGATACAGAGTAAAGCTCCCTCTACACTGTCCCATCAATCAAGCCCAGAACATGTACTGCGTGGCTTATGTCGAGAGTAGAATTCCCCCTACACTGACCCATCAAGCACCTCCAGGACGGGTGTTGCACGGGTTAGATGCAGAGTAAAGCGTCCACTCCACGGTTGCATCGAACACTCCCATGGCTGGTACCGCACGGGTTGGATACAGATTAAATTTCCCTCTACACAGTCCCATCAAACACTCCCAGGTCATGTACAGCACGGGTTAGATACAGAGTAAAGCTCCCTCTACACTGTCCCATCAATCACTCTCACATCAGGTACAGCACGGGTTAGATACAGATTAAAGCTCCCGCTACACTGTCCCATCAAACACTCCCAGGGCAGGTACAGCAGGGGTTAGATACAGATTAAACCTCCCTCTACACTGTGCCATCAAACAGTCCCCGTGCAGGTACAGCACGGTGTAAATACAAAGTAAATCTCCTTCTGCACTGAACCATCAATCATTCCACGGGAGCCACAGCACTGGTTAGATAAGGAGCAAAGCGCTATCGGCAATATCCCATCGAATACACTCAGGGCAGGTACCGCACGGGTTGGATACAGAATATTGATAACTCTAAGCTGTACCATCAAACATTTTCAGGGCAATAAACAGCATGGTTTAGATTCAGATTAAAGCTCCCTCTATACTTCCCATCAAACACACCCAGTTAATTGAATTCGCAAGACTAATTTTACAGTAAAGCTCGCTCTGCATATTCCCATCAATTTGGATCGAGGCCTATAAATATGAGTGAGGGACATATTTTGTCAGAGGGTGCCGACTTGTGGGGCAAAGACAATGACCCATTCTTTAGACACAAGACAGAATGTGGAAATAGGAGAGAGAGAGGCAGAGAGGGAGCGGGCACACGACATTTTGACAAACACATTCGCCATGTCGCTATATATGGTGACTAGAGGGAATCTTGCCCCATTCTGTCCGTGTATATGTTATTTACTTCATTATCCATTAACTTAGAGAAATGTCCCAACAATCAACAGTTGCTGGAACCCGTTGGGGCATTTGCATTTTGCTGTCTCTATTTCTGTGCTGTGTTGGTGGGGAAACATTTATTGTGTTTCTGTCTCGCAATGCTCTAATCTGGGACTTCTATTCCTGTGTTTATTTACATAAACGCCTCACTGTTTTCATGAAGTGAACGTAGCAGCAAAGCCAGGTCAACAAAGTCACTTATTGATTCGTTTCATCTCACAAAAAGTGTTTATTTTAAGAATATTTACAGTTGCTACGGAATGAATAGAAATATCTCGAACATTGCCATCTGTTTTTGTTTTGTTCAATAAGGACAGATCTGATTTTTATCAAAGGCAAAATTATTAAAATTAAAATTCAGTTCTGAAAATGCTGCTGACAATATCAATGTGACGTCTCTGAACAGGCTGCTATTACACCGGGTGTCCATTTAGCGGAAGCGTCAATCCATTTAAACTAAACACGTTAAAATAGTGACCAGAGGCGTGTCCCACAATTGCAGCAATGTCTGAGCTTTTAACATATCGCAACCTGTATTTTAAAATGTTGACATTTAGAAAGAACTTTTATTTATACAGCGCCGTTCACGACCTCAGGATCTCCCAAAGCACTTCATAGCCTTTTGAAATGTGGTCACCGTGTGTATTGCACGAAACAAGGCAGCCTAATTGTGCACTGCAAGCTCCCACAAACAGCGATGTGCTAATGACCTGATAATCTGTATTTCAGTGATGTTGGTTGATGGGTACATATTTCTCCTGGATACCGGGGTGAACTCCCCTGCTCTTTAAAATAGTGCCATGTGATCGTTTACATCCTCCTGAGAGGGAAGACAGGGCCTCGATTTAAGGTCTCATCCGAAAGACGGCACCTCCGACAGTGCAGCACCCCTCAGCACAGGCACCGGGAGTGCCCGCCTAGTTTATGTGCTCAAGTCTCTGGAGTGGGGTTTGAACCTCTGACCTTCTGACTCAGAGGCGAGAGTGAGCCCACTGAGCCGAGGGTTTAACATGTCACAGCTTGTATTTAAAGTGTTGTCATTTAGCTCAGTGTGTCTAAAGTTCAGGGCCTGAGCCCAGTCTTACACCGATCTGTTTAATTCCCGAGGTTCGTTCTCTTATCTTGCCTGGGATGTTACTCCGACACTATTGTAAATGTGGTCCGGATTTCCACTGAGTCCATATAAAAGTGTCTGCTACTCCACAAAGGAAGGTTTGGAAGTTTCCGAGGCAGAACTTGAGCTTTACACTGCGTGAGGTTCACCATGAGTGCAGCTGGAAGCTGGGCTTGTTCTCCTTGGAGCCGAGAAGGGAGGGGGAGATTAAATAGAGATGATCAAATTCATCAGCGTTTTCGATCAAGTATTTAGGGATAATCTATTTCTACTGGTACAAGGGTCAGTAATCAGTGCACATAGATTGATTAGTTATTACTGCACTAGACCCGGTCTCTGATTATTTTACACTGAGCCCTGTTCTGTTTATATAACCATAGACCCTCTGTTAGATTACACGAGGCGCTGCCTCCCTTTATATTTATATGAGGAGTATAGAAAATGCAGGCGGGTACTTATAAAATAAATTAGGAGACGAGGAGGGGGCATGAAAAAACACTGGCGGGCAAAACAAAGGGAAATCCCAAGGTGTTTATAAGTGTATTACGGGAAGGAGGATAACCAGGGAAAGTGTAGGGCCCATTAGGGACAACAGTGGCAATTTAGAAACATAGAAACATAGAAGATAGGAGCAGGAGTAGGCCATTCGGCCCTTCGAGCCTGCTCCGCTATTCAACGAGATCATGGCTGATCATCCTAATTCAGTACCCTGTCCCTGCCTTCCCACATATCCTTGATCTCTTTAGCCTTAAGAAATATATCCAACTCTTTCTTGAATATATTTAATGAATTGGCCTCCACCGCCCTCTGTGGCAGGGAATTCCACAGGTTCACCACTTTCCAGGTGAAGAAATTCCTCCTCATTTCAGTCCTAAATGGCTTACCCCTTATCCTTAAACTATGACCCCTGGTTCTGGACTCCCCAGCCATCAGAAACATCCTTCCTGCATCAAGTCTGTCGAGGCCTGGCACAATTTTATAGGTCTCGATGAGATCCCATCTCAATCTTCAAAACTCCAGTGAGTATAAGCCCAATCGACACAACCTCTCCTCATACGTCATTCCTGCCATCCCAGGTATCAGCCTGGTGAATCTTCGCTGCACTCCCTCCATGGCAAGAACGTCCTTCCTCAGGTAAGGCGACCAAAACTGCACACAATACTCAAGGTGTGGTCTCACCAAGGCCCTGTACAACTGTAGCAAGACATCCTTGTTCCTGTACTCGAACCCTCTCGCTATGAAGGCCAACATACCAATTGCCTTCTTAACCGCCTTCTGCACCTGCATGCTTACCTTCAGCGACTGGTGCACAAGAACACCCAGGTCTCTTTGCACTTCCACTTCTCCCAATCTATTGCCATTCAAATAATAATCTGCCTTCCTGTTTTTGCCACCAAAGTGGATAACCTCACATTTATCCACATTATAGTGCATTTGCCATGTTTCTGTCCAATCACCCAACCTGTCCAAATCGTACTGGAGTTTCATGACATCCTCCTCACAGCTTACCCTCCCACCCAGCTTTGTGTCGTCTGCAAATTTGGAGATATTACATCCAATTCCCTCGTCCAGATCATAAATATATATTGTGAACAGCTGGGGTCCTAGGACCGATCCTTGCGGTACCCCACTAGTCACTGCCTGCCACTCAGAAAACGACCCGTTTATTCCAACTCTTTGCTTTCTGTCAGCCAAACAGTTCTCTATCCAAGTCAATACCTTGCCCCCAATCCCATGTGCCTTAATTTTGCACGCTAATCTCTTATGTGGGACCTTATCAAAAGCCTTCTGAATGTCCAAATACACCACATCCACTGGTTCTCCCTTATCTATTTTACCAGTTACATCCTGAAAAAATTCCAGTAGATTAATCAAGCATGATTTACCTTTTGTATATCCATGTTCAATTTATCCAATCCTGTCACTGCTTTCCAAGTGTTCTGCGATTGCATCATTTATAATAGACTCTAGCATTTTCCCCATTACTGATGTCAGGCTTACTGGTCTATAATTCCCCGCTTTTTCTCTACCACCTTTTTTGAACAGTGGGCTAACATTAGCTACCCTCCAATCCATAGGTACTGTTCCAGAATCTATCGAGTTCTGGAAGATGACCAGCAATGCTTCTATTATTTCTAGGGGCACTTCCTTAAGTACCTTTGGATGTAGATTATCAGGCCCTGGGTATTTATCGGCCTTCAGTCCCATCAATTTTCCTAACACCATTTCCCTACAAATACTGATTTCTTTCAGTTCCACCCTTTCATCAGACCCTTACCTTTGGTGGCAAAAACAGGACGGCAGATTATTATTTGAATGGCAATAGATTGGGAGAAGGGGATGTGCAAAGATACCTGGGTGTTCATGTGCACCAGTCACTGAAGGTAAGCATGCAGGTGCAGCAGGCGGTTAAGAAGGCAAATGGTATGTTGGCCTTCGTAGCAAGAGGGTATAGAGTCGGAAGATGTAGGTAAGGTTTTAAATGAATATTTTGCATCTGTGTTCACTATGGAGGAGGACGATGTATGTAGAGGAATCAGGCAGGGTGACTGTGATATAAAGGAACAAATTTACATTGAGAGGGAGGAGGTACTTGCGATTTTAGCGGGCTTAAGTGTGGATAAATCCCCAGCACCAGACGAGATGTATCCCAGGCTGCTCAGTGAGCCAAGGTAGGAGATTGCAGTGTCTCTGACACAAATTTTCAGAACCTCTCTGGTCACAGGGGAGGTGCCAGTGGACTGGAGGACAACTAATGTAGCACTAGTATTCAAGAATTGTAATAGGGATAAACCGGGGAATTACAGGCTAGTGAGACTAACATCAGTGGTATGGAAATTATTGCAAATAATTCTCAGGGACAGAATTAGTCTCCACTTGGAGAGGCAAGGATTAATCTAGGATAGTCAGCATGGCTTTGTCAGGGGGAGATCATGCCTAACCAATTAGATTGAATTTTTCGAGGGGGTGACTAGGTGTGTGGATGAGTGTACTTCAGTTGATGTAGTCTACATGGACTTCAGTAAGAATTTGACAAAGTAACGCATGGGAGACTGTTCAAGTACATAAGAGCCCATTGGATCCAGGGCAATTGGCAACATTGGATCCAAAATTGGCTTACTATCAGGAGGTAGAGGGTGATTGTCGGTGGCCTTGTCTCTGTTTATTTACACCAGACCCTGTCTCTCTTTATATTAGAATAGACCCTGTCTCTGTTTATAATAAACTGGGCCCAGTCTCTGTTTATATTATATTAATCCTTCTGTCCGTTTATATCACACTAGGCCCTGTCTCTGTTTCTATTACATTAGTCCTTGTCTCCACTTATATTACACTAGACCCTGTCTCTGTTTATATTACACTATACCCTGTCTCTGTTTATATTACACTAGACCCTGTCTCTGTTATATTACACTAGACCCTGTCTCTGTTATATTACACTAGACCCTGTCTCTGTTTATATTACACTAGACCCTGTCTCTGTTTATATTACACTAGCCCCTGTCTCTGTTTATATTACACTAGATCTGCTCTCTGTTTATATTACACTAGACCCTGTCTCTGTTTATATTACACTAGATCCTGTCTCTGTTTATATTACACTAGACACTGTCTCTGTTTATATTACACCAGACACTGTCTCTGTTTACATTACACTAGACCATGTCTCTGTTTATATTACACTAGACCCTGTCTCTGTTTATATTACACTAGACCCTGTCTCTGTTTATATTACACTAGACCCTGTCTCTGTTATATTACACTAGACCCTGTCTCTGTTTATATTACACTAGACCCTGTCTTTGTTTATATTACACTAGACCCTGTCTCTGTTTATATTACACTAGACCCTGTCTCTGTTTATATTACACTAGACCCGGTCTCTGTTTATATTACACTAGACTCTGTCTCAGTTTATATTACACTAGACCCTGTCTCTCTTTATATTACACTAGACCCTGTCTCTGTTTATATTACACTAGCCCCTGTCTCTGTTTATATTACACAAGACCTGCTCTCTGTTTATATTACACTAGACCCTGTCTCTGTTTATATTACACTAGACCCTGTCTCTGTTTATATTACACTAGACCCTGTCTCTGTTTATATTACACTAGACCCTGTCTCTGTTTATATTACACTAGACCCTGTCTCTGTTTATATTACACTAGACCCTGTCTCTGTTTATATTACATTAGGCCCTGTCTCTGTTTATATTACACTAGACACTGTCTCTGTTTATATTACACTAGCCCTGTCTCTGTTTATATTAGACTAGGCCCGGTCTCTGTTTATATTACACTAGGCCCGGTCTCTGTTTATATTACACTAGGCTCGGTCTCTGTTTATATTACACTAGAGCCTGTCTCTTTTTATATTACTCTCGGCACTCTCTCTGTTTATATCACACTCGACCCTCTCTGTGTTTTTATTACACTATAGCCTGCCTCAGTTTAAATTACACTAGACCCTGTCTCTGTTTATATTACACTAGACCCTGTCTCTGTTTATATTACACTAGACCCTGTCTCTGTTTATATTACACTAGACCATGTCTCTGTTTATATTACACTAGATCCTGTCTCTGTTTATATTACACTAGACCCTGTCTCTGTTTTTATTACACTAGACCCTGTCTCTGTTTAAATTACTCTAGACCCTGTCTCTGATTACATTAAACTAGACCCTGTCTCAGTTATTACTGCTCTAGCCCTTGTCTCTCTTGCAGTACTGAATGAGTGATGCACTGACAGAGCTATCGTCTTAGCAGTTAAATATTAGACCGAGTCCATATCTGCCTGCTCAGGTGGAAGTAAAATTTCCCTGGCACGATTTTGAAGAGCCGGTGAGTTCTCCCCGAGGGTCCTGGTCAATATTTATCCCTCAAACAACATCACTAAAAAGAGGTTAGCAGCTTATTTATGACGTTGCTGTTTCTGGGATCTTTCTTTGCTTCATTTGGCAGCCGCGTGTCATAAATTACACACGTGACTGCAGTTCAAACACCTTCATTGGCTGTTAAGCACTTTGGGATGTCCCAAGCTGATGAATGGCGCTGTAGAAATTCAAATCTTTCTTTCTTTCTTATTGATGGATGAGATGTCTTTGGACTGATGTTCAGATGATGCATTTCCATGTCTAAGAAGGAGAAATATCAGCCCATGGTGTGAAAGACACGCACACATCAATGTGGTCCACACGCAATCAATGGCTTGGAAATTTCGCTGATTAATACATAGGGAAGTCCAGTTTTCCAAAGGACAGTTAAATAAATTAGTTTGTGGTGGTTGAGAGAATGTTCTTACTCGGGATGTCCGAATAAATCCCTTCCCTTCCTCAAATGGTAACATAGAACATTAGATTGTCCGCTGCACAGAAAGACGCCATTTGGCCCATTGCATCCGTGCTGGATCTGTGCTGAAACAAACCAAAGATAACTACACTGGTCTGCTCTGTCCGCATAGTTCAGCATCATCCTTGATTCAAATATATTGTTCCACCGTTCCCTTAAAAGCTGCATTGGTCTCTGTCTCAGACAGCACCGAACTCACTTAACCTCTATCCCCTATCTCTGGCTCTGTCCTATAGAGCACCGAACTCACTTAACCTCTCTCCTCTCTCTCTCTCTCTCTCTCAGACACCACCTAACTCAATTAACCTCTATCATCCCTCTCTGTCTCTGTATGAGACAGCACCTAATTCACTTAACCTCCCTCCTCTCTGTCTGTCTCTCTGTCAGACAGCATCTAACTCACTTAACCTCTCTATTCCCATTCTGTCTCTGTCTCTGACAGCACCAAACTCATTTAAACTCCATCCTTTCTCTCTGCCTATGTCCTAGACAGCACCGAACTCACTTACCCTCTCTCCTCTCTATCTCTGTCTCTATCTCTGTCTCAGACAGCACCTAACTCACTTACCCTCTCTCCCCTCTGTCTCTGTCTCAGACAGCACCGAACTCACTTAACCTCTCTCCTCTCTCTCTCTATCTGTCTCAGACAGCACCAAACTCACTTACCCTCTGTCTTCTCTCTCTGTCTCAGACAGCACCGAACTCACTTAACCTCTCTCCTGTCTCACTGTCTCTGTCTCAGACAGCACCGAACTCACTTACCCTCTCTCTTCTCCCTCTGTCTCTGCTCAGACAGCACCAAACTCAAATAAACTCTCTCTCTGTCTGTCTCAGACAGCACCGAACTCACTTAACCTCTCTCCTCGCTCTCTGTCTCTGCTTAGACAGCACCGAACTCACTTAACCTCTCTTTTCTCTCTGTGTCTCTGTCTCAGACAGCAACTGACCCACTTAACCTTTCTTTCCTCTCTCTGTCTCTGTCTCAGACAGCACCGAACTCACTTAACCTCTCTTTCCTCTCTCTGTCTCTGTCTCAGACAGCACCTATCTCACTTAACCTCTCTTTCCTCTCTCTGTCTCTGTCTCAGACAGCACCGAAATCACTTACCCTCACTCCTCTCTATCTGTCTCTGACATCACCTAACTCAATTAACTGCCATCATCTCTCTCTGCATGTGTCTCAGAAAGCACCTAACTCATTTACCCTCTTTCCTCTCTCTCTGTCTAAAACAGCAGCAAACTCATTTAACCTCTCTCCTCTCTCCCTGTTTCAGATAGCACCTAACTCACTTAACCTCTCTCCTCTCTCTTTCTCTGTCTAAAACAGCAGCAAACCCACTTAACCTCTCTCCTCTCTCTCTCTCTCTCAGACAGCATCTAACTCAATTAACCTCTCTCCTGTCTCTCTTTCTCACTCTCTCAGACAACACATCGCTCACTTAAAGCCTTCTATTTTCTAATAGCCCGCTTTGAGTGGAATGTTTTTTTTAACTTCCCCTAATTTCTCCCAGTGATAATCCCCACCTCCATCTCCCACTTTTGTGAATTTGTTAAAACCAAATATTCCTTAAACTGAGAATGGGGGTGACAGTAATGTTGAGATGAGGAACAATCTGTGTTGCGGTTCCTGGTGCTGTTACAGTGAGGCCGCCCCCACAGACAGAAAGCCTGTTCATGGTGATAACATCAGACTGACGCCTGCGATTTCAGTCTCAGGCAACACAACTTCCTCTTTCTCGCTGCCGGCTCCAAACCGCACATCTCACTTCTGAGCAGAAAATAAATCCAGGGGCCACAATCTGGTGGAAACATCTGGCAAGGCGGCCTATATCTGGCCACAGAGTCGGTGCAGAGCTGCAAAGATCACATGGCGGTGACATTTGCAATTGTTGATTGTGTTTAGGGTCTCCATTACCGAACATGACTGGCGGTTTCTGTGGATCAGTCACTGAGCTCCCTCTGCTCTCTGAAGCCGGGAGCTGGTAGTTTGCTCCCTTTCAGTATATGAGGACATTTTACTTTAGGCAGCGAGTTGTTATGATCTGGACTGTGTTTCCTTACAGCGTGGTGGAAGCAGATTTTATAACAACTTTCACAAGAGAATTGAATACATACTTTATAGAAGAATAGGTTACAGGGCTTGGGGAAGGAGCAGGGAGTGGGAATAATTGGAGAGCTCTTTCAAAGAGCGGGCACAGGCACAATGGGCTGAATGGCCACACCCTGTGATGTTTCATTCTGAAATTCTATTTCTCAGCTTTAATCTCTCACCACCTTGTATCTCCTCTTTCAAAGTCTCTTTCTCTCTTTATTTCTCTCTTTCTCAATCTTTCTGGACATCATCAATAAAAGTTTAGATTGCAAAGTTGGACAGAATACTGCAGCTGGGGCCTCACCTGTGATTTGTGAAGCTTTACCAATAATTTCCTTGCTTTAGTATGACAATAGTGGGCAAAATAAACCAATATTTTCTCCCAGTAGGGCTTCTGTCCCTTCTGGGCAATGTAATGCACTGAATAATGTGACACAAGTCCCTCCCTTTGTTGTGGTTACATTAAAGACCCAGCGAGTAATTTTCAACTTCACGCCCAGGCAGTAATCCTGTCCCAGGATCCATGTGCTGTAACCTGGTAAAGGGTCCGGGGCCTTACTAAAGGCCGCAAAATGACTCACGGCAACTTTCAGCTTTCAGATCTCCCCCGCCCCTTTATTTTTGCGCTAGACCTCACTTCTGTTCTTATCACTTCCCTATGTTATTCTTAAACAAGTTTCCATATCACTCTTGTAAAGTTACACACCCCTCCCGGTTAGTGTTTTGAGGTTGTAACTGGCAGAATAGATAAGGGGCGACCAGTGGATGTGATGTATTTGTATTTTCAGAAGGGATTCGATAAGGAGCCACAAAAAATTAGGGCTCATCGGAATGAGGGTAATATACTACCATGGATTGAGGATTGATTAACGGAAACCAAACAGAGAGTAAACGTGTAATTTTTGGGTTGGCAGGCTGTAACTAGCGGATTACCGCAAGGATCAGTGCTTGTGTCTCAGATATTTACAATCTACTTCAATGATTTGTATGAGTGGACCAAATGTCATTTATTCAAGTTTGCTGATGATAAGAAGTCAAGTGGGAATGTAAGTTGTGAGGAGGAAGCAAAGAGGCTTCAGGGGGATAGAGAGAGACCAGTGACTGGGCAAGTGCATGTCAAACGGTATATAATGTGGAGAAATGTGATTATATAATTCGGAAGGAAAAATTGAAAAGCAGAGTATTTCTTGAATGGTGAGACATTGGGAAATGTTGGTGTTCAGCATGACCTGCCTGTCCGTGTACACGAATCACTGAAGGTTAATATGCAGGGACAGCAAGCAATTAGAAAAGCAAATGGTATGTTGGCCTTTATTACAAGAGGATTTGAGTGTAAGAGTAAAGACGACTTACTGCAATTATATAGGGTCCAGGCGAGTCCACACCTGGATTATTGTATGCCATTTTGATCTCCTTACCAAAGGAAGGATATAGTTGCCATAGAGGGATTGCAAAGAAGTTTCCTTGGATGAGGAGATTGTCCCTTGAGGAGTTTAGAAGAATGAGCGGTGATCTCATTGAAACATGCAGAATTCTGACATGGCGTGGACAGGGTAAATGCAGAGAGGATGTTTCCCCTGGCTGGGGAATCTAGAACCAGGGTCACAGTCTCAGAATAATGGGTTGGCCATTTAGGACTGAGATGAGGAGAAATTATTTCACTCAGAGTGTGGTGAATCTTTGGAATTCTCTACCACAGAGTGCTGTGGCAGCTCTGTCGTTGAGTATATTTAAGGCAGAGATCGATAGATTTTTGGCTATTACGGGAATCAAGGGATTGGAGGATAATGCAGGAAAGTGGAGTTGAGGGAGAATATCAGGCATGATCTCGTTGAATGGCGGAGCAGGATTGGCGGGCCGAATGGCCTGTTCCTGCTCCTATTTCTTATGTTCTTATTTCATATTGTGTGAGATTCTGTCCCTGTAATTGTTACAGTAGGTGCTGCCTCGGCTGTTATTAGAAAACAACCTGCCCTTTTTTCCAGTTCTAGTGCATGCCTCAATTATTATAACTCTAGGCCGTGTCACTGTACAATAAACTGAAGAGACTGGTGTGTGGCTGCTCATTATCCTCGGAGTGATTCAATCCCCTTTCCAACTGAATACTGCGGACAGACTGGCTCGCCTTGGTAACGGAATGATCAGTGTGACATCGATTTCTAAACAATCGCGCACAAGTGAATGGGTCATCAATAAATCTTAAAGATATTAAATGATCTGCAATTGCATTTTGAATAAAGGAAATAAAATGCTGTTAAATGATGACTGAGGCTAATCATTTATCTTTGTAGAATGCACTTGCAAATATTATAAATGATGTTTTGTACACACACACACACTCACAGACTGACACACACCGCAAACACTTTGTGAGTCTGTTTTTGGGTTGTTCCTCTGAACACGCTCAGTATGTGCATTTGGTGAGTTTTAGGACCCTGCGGCCGCCTAACCAGCGAGGCTGTGAGGTCACGGTTCCAAGCTCTGTCTCACACAATCAGTGGGTCCCGCCGAAGCTCAATAGAAAATACTGCAGCAAAAACAATCCGTAACATTCACAAACTGGGAGCAATCTTCACAGCACAACACCAGTGTGAATTAGTAAACTTTAACACACAGTGTTTGCCATAAGTTAGTGCAACTTGCCGGGCACTGCAGCCCACCGTCAGTCCTGTCCCTCAATCCCAGCTCATCTCTGCGGGATTGTTACAAGGTTCACCCCGTCCTTTCAACACAATCATTACCCACATAATACCACAACAATTAAAAATTGCGCACAGCTTCTGATAGTTATTGACAAATTTATATGTATGCATCTAGGTAAAAGTATCTTGCATCATTCCGCACCTGGAAATATATATATCTTTACTTATATCAATATCCATCAATCCCTCTATTTAACATGCATTTCTCCACCAAACAGGGACAAATGTCTAATGCAGTAATAAATGAGATAGACACAAATGTAAAATAAACAGAAACACGTTTCGTGGTACCTTAACTGAGAGAGTTCTAGTGTATTATAAACAAAGCCATGGTCCAGTTCAGTAATAATTGAGAGTGGGTCTAGTGTAATTTAATCAGAGCCATGGTGTAGTTCAGAAACAACTGAGACAGGGTCTAGTGTAATATTAACAGACACATGTTCCAGTGCAAAAATAACTGAGTCAAGGCCTATTGCAATAAAATAGAGGCATTACCTAGTGCAGTAATAACTAACACATGTTCAAGCACAATAGGAACACGGACAACGCCTCGGGTAATATATATCAGACATGGCCAAGGGCAGTAATAACAGAGAACAGGGTCTAGTGTAACATAAACAGAGACCGGGTCCAGTGCAGTAATAACAGACACAGGGTCTAGTGTAACAAAAACAGACACAGGGTCCAGTGCAGTAATAACAGAGCCAGTGACTGGTGTCATAGAAAAGAGTCAGGGATCAGTGTAATGCACACAGCGACAGGGTGCAGTGTAACAAAAATAGAGACAGCGTCTAGTGTAATATAAACAGAGACAGAGTCTAGTTTAATATAAACAGAGACATGGTCTAGTGTAATATAAAAGGAGACAGGGTCTAGTGTAATATATACAGACACCGGTATGGTTTCATATAAAAAGCTACAGGGTCTAGAATAATATAAACAGAAAAAGGGTCCAATGGAGTAATAACAGACAAAGGCAATAGTGCAATATAAACAGAGACAGGGTCTAGAGTAATATAAACAGAGACAGGGTCTAGAGTAATATAAACTCAGATATGTTCTAGAGTAATATAAACAGAGACAGGGTCGAGTGTAATATAAACAGAGACATGGTCTACTGTAAATTAAATAGAGGCAGCGTCTAGTGTAAAATAAACAGCGACATGGTGTAATGCAATATAAATAGAGGTAGGATGCAATGTCGTATAAACAGAGAAAGAGTCTAGTGTAATATAAACAGAGACGTTGTCTAATATAATATAAAGAGGGAATGGGTCCAATGTAATATAAACAGAGGCAGGGCCTAGTGAAATAAAGAAGAGACAGGATCGAGTGTAATAAAAACAGAGACAGGGTCTAGCATAATATAATCAGAGGCAGTGTCTAGTGTAAGCGAAGCAGGGACAGGGTTTAGTGTAATATAAACAGAGACAGGGTCTAGTGTAATATAAAAAGAGACAGTGTCTAGTGTCTTACAAACAGAGACAGGGTCTAGCGTAATATAAGCAGAGAGACTGTCTAGTGTACCCTAAGCAGAGACAGAGTCTAATGTATTATTAAAGAGACAGCTTCTAGTGTAGAAACATAGAAACATAGAAGATAGGAGCAGGAGTAGGCCAGTCGGCCCGTCGAGCCTGCTCTGCCGTTCAATGCAATCATGGCTGATCATCCAAATTCAGTACCCTGTCCCTGCCTTCTCCCCATATCCTTTGATCCCTTTAGCCTTAAGAAATACATCCAACTCCTTCTTAAATATATTTAATGAATTGGCCTCCACTGCCATCTGTGGTAGAGAATTCTACAGGTTCACCACTCTCTGGGTGAAGAAAGTCCTCCTGATTTCTGTCCTAAATGGCTTACCACTTATCCTTAGACTGTGACCCCCTGGTTCTGGACTCCCCGAGCATCGGGGACATCCTTCCTGCATCTAGTCTGTCCAGTCCTGTCAGAATGTTTGAAGTTTCAATGAGATCCCCTCTTATTCTTCTAAACTCCAGCGAGTATAAGACCAATCGACCCAATCTCTCCTCATACATCATTCCTGCCATCCCAGGTATCAGCCTTGTGAATCTTCGCTGAACTCCTTCCATCGCAAGAACATCCTCCCTCAGATAAGGCGATCAAAACTGCACACAATACTCAAGATGTGGTCTCACCAAGGCCCTGTACAACTGAAGCAAGACCTCCTCGTTCCTGTACTCAAACCCTCTCTCTACGAAGGCCAACATACCATTTGCCTTCTTAACCACCTGCTGCACCTGCATGCTTACCTTCAGCGACTGGTTCACAAGGACACACAGGTCTCGTTGCACTTCCCCTTCTCCCAATCTATTGCCATTCAGATAATAAAGTGCCTTCCTGTTTTTGACACCAAAGTGGATAACCTCGCATTTATCCACATTATATTACATCTGCCATGCTTCTTCCCAATCACCCAACCTGTCCCAATCATCCTGGAGTTTCTCAGCATCTTCCTCACAGCACACACGCCCACCCAGCTTTGTGTCGCCTGCAAACTTGGAGATATTACATCTAGTTCCCTTGTCTAGATCATTAATATACATTGTGAATAGCTGGGGTCCAATGACTGAACCCTGCGTTTCCCCACTAGTCACTGCCCACCACTCGGAAAAAGACCCGTTTATTCCAACTCTTTGCTTTCCGTCTGCCAACATGTTCTCTGTCCAAGTCTCTGTCCAAGTCAATACCTTGCCCCGAATCCCATGTGCCTTACGCTAATCTCTTAAGCGGGACCTTATTGAAAGCCTTTTCAAAGACCAAATACACCACATCCACTGGTTCTCCCTTATCTATTTTACAAGTTACATCCTCAAAACTTTCCAGTAGATTAGTCAAGCACGATTTACCTTTTGTATATCGATGTTGACTTTGTCTGATCCTGTCACTGTTTTCCAAGTGTTCTGCTATTACATCTTTTATAATGGCCTCTTGCATTTTCCCTACTATCGATGTCAGGGTTACCAGTCTGTAATTCCCCGTGTTCTCTCTACCACCTTTTTTGAATAGTGGGGTAACATTAGCTACCCTCCAATCCATGGGTACTGTTCCAGATTCCATCGAATGTGGGAAGAAGATCAGCAATGCATCTATTATTTCTAGGGCAACTTCCTTAATACCCTAGGATGTAGATTATCAGACCCTGGGGATTTATCGACCTTCAATCCTGTCAATTTCCCTAACAACATTTCCCTTCAAATACTGATTTATTTCAGTTCCTCCCTTTCATGAGAGCTTATGTTCCCCGACATCTCTGGCAGGTCATTTGTGTCCTCCTTTGTGAAGACAGAACCAAAATATGTATTTAATTGGTCAGCCATTTCTTTGTTCCCCATTATAAATTCCACTGATTCTGATTGCAAGGGACCTATGCTTGATTTCACCAATCTTTCTCGCTTCAATTTTCTATAAATGCTTTTACAGTCAGGTTTTATGTTCCCCGCAAGCTTACTCTCATATTCTATGTTCCCCTTTTTAATTAATCCCTATGTCTTCCTTTGTTGAATCCTAAACTGCTCCCAGTCCTCAGGTTTACTGCTTTTTCTGGCCAATTTATATGTCCTCTCCTTGGATCTTATGCTATCCCTAATTTCCATTGTTAGCCACAGTTGAGTCACCTTTTATGTTTTATTTTTATGCCAAACAGGGATGAAAAATTCTGTAGTTCATCCTTGCGGTCTTTGAATGTTTGCCATTGCCGAACCACCGTCAACCCTTTGAGTGACATTCCCCAATCAATCCTACCCAACTCGCTCCTCATACCATCGTAGATTCCTTTATTTAAATTCAGGACCCTAGTCTCTGAGTCAACTACTTCATTCTCCATCTTAATGAAGAATTTTATCATATTATGATTGCTCCGACCCAAGGGGCCTTGTACAACAAGATTGCTAATTAATCCTTTCTCATTACATAATACCCAGTCTAAGATGGCCTGATCTCTAGTTGGTTCCTCGACATAATGGTCTAGGAAACAATCCCGTAAACACAGTGTAGTTACGAATTTGGTTAGCCCAATCTATATGTAGATTAAAGGCACCCAAGATGACAGCTGTGCCCTTATTGCATGCTCCTCTAATTTCCCTTTTAATGCCATCCCCAACCTCCGCATTACTGTTTGGAGGTCTACATACCAATTCCACGAACGTTTTCGGCCCGTTCGTATTTCTCAGTTTTACCCATACAAATTCTACATCATCCGAGCTAATATCATTTTTTGCAATTGTGTTAATCCCCTCTTTAACCAGCAATGCTACCCCACCTTCCTTTCCTTTCTGCCTATCATTCCTGAATATTGAATACCCCTGGATTTTGAGTTCACATCCTCGGCCACCCTGGAGCCATGTTTCCGTAAGACCCAATCAAATCATATTAGTTTGCCTCCATTGGTGCAGCTAATTCATCCACCTTATTACGAATGCTCCTCTCATTAAGACATTTCAGTGTAATAAAAGCAGAGGCAGGGTCTACTGTAGAATAAATAGAGACAGATTCCAGTGGACTAATAAGAGACAGGGACGAGTGTAACATAAACAGAAACAGGGACTAATGTGCTATAAATAGAGACAGGTGGCAGTGGAGTAATAACAGAGACAGCCCTGGTGTAATTTAAGAAGAGACAGGGTCTACCATAATATTAACTGAGACAGGATCCAGTGTAGTAATAACAGAAACATGGACGAGTGTAAAACAAAAACAAAGACAGGAGCTACTGTATTATAAACAGAGACAGGGTCTAGTGTAATATAAACAGCGTCAGGGTCTAGCGTAATATAAACAGAGACAGGGCCTAGTGTAATATAAATTCAGACAGAGTCCAGTGTAGTATAAACAGAGGCAGGGTCAAGTGCAATATAAAAAACGACAGAGTCAATTGTAATAAAAACAGGGACAGGGTCTAGTGTAATTAAACAGGGAAAGGCTCTAGTGAAAAATAATCAGAGAGAGGTTCTGGTGTAATTTAAACAGAAACTTGTTCAAACGTTATATGAACAGAGGCAGGGTTTAAATTAATATAAACAGAAACACGGTCTAGTATAATATAAATCGAGACAGGGTCTACTGTAATATAAACAGAGACAGGGTCGAGTGTAATAAAAACAGAGGCAGGGTCTAGTGAAATTTAAACAGATACAGGGGCTAGTGTAATATAAAAAAAGACAGGGTCTAGAAAAATATAAACAGATAGAGGGTCTAGTGTAAAATAAACAGATACAGCGTCTAGTGTAATACAAAGAGAGAAATGGTATTCTGTAATATAAAGAAAGACAGGGTGTAGTACAATACAAACAGGGTCAGGGCGTTATGTAATATATACAATTACAGGGGCTAATATAAACAGAGATAGGCTCCAGTGTAATCACAACAGAGGCAGGGTTAGGTGCAAAACATAACAGAGACAGGGTCTAGTGTAATATACAGAGAGACATTGTCTAGTTTAATCTAAACAGAGACAGGGTCTAATGTAATATAAAGAGAGACAGGGTCTAGTGTAATATAAACAGAGACAGGGTCTAGTGTAATATAAGCAGAGACAGGGTCTAATGTAATATAAACAGAGATAGGGTCTAGTGTAATATAAACAGAGACAGGGTCTAGTGTAATATAAACAGAGACAGGGTCTAGTGTAATATAAACAGAGATAGGGTCTAGTGTAATATAAACAGAGACAGGGTCTAGTGTAATATAAACAGAGACAAGGTCTAATGTAATATAAACAGAGATAGGGTCTCGTGTAATATAAACAGAGATAGGGTCTAGTGTAATATAAACAGAGATAGGGTCTAGTGTAATATAAACAGAGACAGGGTCTAGTGTAATATAAACAGAGACAGGGTCTAATGTAATATAAACAGAGATAGGGTCTAGTGTAATATAAACAGAGACAGGGTCTAGTGTAATATAAACAGAGACACTGTCTAGTGTATTATAAACAGAGACAGGGTCTAGTGTAATATAAACAGAGACAGGGCCTAGTGTAATATAAACAGAGATAGGCTCTAGTGTAATATAAACAGAGACAGGGTCTAGTGTAATATAAACAGAGAGAGGGTCTAGTGTATTATAAACAGAGACACGGTCTAGTGTAATATAAACAGAGACAGTGTCCAGTGTAATATAAACAGAGATAGGGTCTAGTGTAATATAAACAGAGACAGGGTCTAGTGTAATATAAACAGAGACAGGGTCTAGTGTAATATAAACAGAGACAGGGTCTAGTGTAATATAAACAGTGACAGTGCCGAGTGTAATATAAACAGAGACTGGGTCTAGTGTAATATAAACAGAGACAGGGTCTAGTGTAATTTAAACAGAGACAGGGTCTAGTGTAATATAAACAGAGACAGTGCCTAGTGTAATATAAACAGAGACAGGGTCTAGTGTAATTTAAACAGAGACAGGGTCTAGTGTAATATAAACAGAGATAGTGCCTAGTGTAATATAAACAGAGACAGGGTCCAGTGTAATATAAACAAAGACAGGGCCTAGTGTAATATAAACAGAGACAGTGCCTAGTGTAAGATAAACAGAGACAGGGTCTAGTGTAATATAAACAGAGACAGGGTCTAGTGTAATATAAACAGAGACAGGGTCTAGTGTAATATAAACAGAGATAGGATCTAGTGTAATATAAACAGAGACAGGGTCTAGTGTAATATAAACAGAGACAGGGCCTAGTGTAATATAAACAGAGATAGGCTCTAGTGTAATATAAACAGAGACAGGGTCTATTGTAATATAAACAGAGAGAGGGTCTAGTGTAATATAAACAGAGACAGGGTCTAGTGTAATATAAACAGAGACAGTGCCTAGTGTAATATAAAGAGAGATAGGCTCTAGAGTAATATAAACAGAGTCAGTGCCTAGTGTAATATAAACTGAGACAGGGTCTAGTGTAATATAAACAGAGATAGGCTCCAGTGTAATACAAACAGAGACAGGGTCTAGTGTAATATAAACAGAGACAGGGTCGAGTGAATTATATATTGAGACAAGTTCTAGTCTAACATAAACAGAGACTTGGTTTGTGTAATATAAACAGAGACAGGGCCGAGTGTAAAATAAACCGAATCTCGGTCTAATGTAATATAAACAGAGGCTGTGCCTAGTAAAATATACAAAGAGTAATTGTCTAGTGCAATAATACCTGGGGCGACTTGTAGTGTTTTATAAATACAGACATAATCCACTGTAATATAACGTGAGACAGCGGACAGTTTAATACAAATTAGACAAGGGTTAGTTTAACATTAACAGAGACATCGTCTAGTGTCATATAAACAGAGTGAGGGTCCAATTAAATATAAACACCGTCATGATCTATTGGAATATAAACAGAGGCATGGCCTCATGTAATATGAACAGAAACAGGTCTAGAGTTATATAAACAGAGACAGGATCTAGTGCAATATAAACAAAGACAGGGTCCAGTGTAATATAAACAGAGACAGGGTCTAGTGTAACATAAACTGAGACAGGGTCTACTGTAATATAAAGTGAGACAAGGCCTAGTGTTATATAAATAGAGACAGGATCTAGTGTAATATAAACAGAGACAGGGTCCAGTGTAATATAAACAGAAACAAGTTCAAGTGTAACATAAACTGAGACAGGGTCTAATGTAATATAAAGTGAGACAAGGCCTAGTGTAATATAAACAGAGACAGGGTCTAGCTAATTTAAAAAGATATAGGATCTAGTGTAATATAAACAGTGGCAGGTTCTAGTGTAGTATATACAGAGACAGGGTCTCGTGTAATATAAACAGAGACAGGGTCTAGCTAATTTAAAAAGATATAGGATCTAGTGTAATATAAACAGTGGCAGGTTCTAGTGTAGTATATACAGAGACAGGGTCTAGTGTAATATAAACAGAGACAAGGTCTAGTGTAATATAAACAGAAACAGGGTCTAGTGTAATATAAACAGCGACAGGGCGTAGTGTAATATAAACAGAGACAGGGTCTAGTGTAATATATACAGAGATAGGGCCTAGTGTAATATAAACAGAGACAGGGTCTAGTGTAATATAAACAGAGACAAGGTCCAGTGTAATATAAACAGAGACAGGGTCTAGTGTAATATAAACAGAGACAAGGTCCAGTGTAATATAAACAGAGACAAGGTCCAGTGTAATATAAACAGAGACAAGGTCCAGTGTAATATAAACAGAGACAGGGTCTAGTGTAATATAAACAGAGAAAGGGTCTAGTGTAATAGAAACAGAGACAGGGTCTAGTGTAATATAAACATAGACAGGGTCTAGTGTTATATAAACAGAGACAGGGTCTAGTGTAATATAAACAGAGACAGGGTCTAGTGTAATATAAACAGTGACAGGGTCTAGTGTAATATAAACAGAGACAGGGTCTAGTGTAATATAAACAGAGACAGGGTCTAGTGTAATATAAACAGAGACAGGGCCTAGTGTAATATAAACAGAGACAGGGTCTAGTGTAATATAAACAGTGACAGGGCCTAGTGTAATATAAACAGAGACAGGGTCTAGTGTATTATAAACAGAGACACGGTCCAGTGTAATATAAACAGAGACAGGGTCTAGTGTAATATAAACAGAGACAGGGTCTAGTGTAATATAAACAGTGACAGGGCCTAGTGTAATATAAACAGAGACAGGGTCTAGTGTAATATAAACAGAGACAAGGTCTAATGTAATATAAACAGAGACAGGGTCTAGTGTAATATAAACAGAGACAGGGTCTAGTGTAATATAAACAGAGACAAGGTCTAGTGTAATATAAACAGAGACAGGGTCTAGTGTAATATAAACAGAGACAGGGTCGAGTGTAATATAAACAGAGACATGGTCTAGTGTAATATAAACAGAGACAGGGTCTAGTGTAATATAAACAGAGACATGGTCTAGTGTAATATAAACAGAGACAGGGTCTAGTGTAATATAAACAGAGACAGGGTCTAGTGTAATATAAACAGAGACAGGGTCTAGTGTAATATAAATAGTGACAGGGCCTAGTGTAATATAAACAGAGACAGGGTCTAGTGTAATATAAACAGAGATAGGGCCTAGTGTAAGATAAACAGAGACAGGGTCTAGTGTAATATAAACAGAGACAAGGTCCAGTGTAATATAAACAGAGACAGGGTCTAGTGTAATATAAACAGAGACATGGTCTAGTGTAATATAAGCAGAGACAGGGTCTAGTGTAATATAATCAGAGACAGGGCCTAGTGTAATATAAACAGAGACAGGGCCTAGTGTAATATAAACAGAGACAGGGTCTAGTGTAATATAATCAGAGACAGGGCCTAGTGTAATATAAACTGAAACAGGGCCTAGTGTAATATAAACAGAGACAGGGTCTAGTGTAATATAAACAGAGACAGGGTCTAGTGTAATATAAACAGAGACAGGGTCTAGTGTAATATAAAGAGAGACAGGGTCTAGTGTAATATAAACAGAGACAGGGTCTAGTGTAATATAAACAGAGACAGGGTCTAGTGTAATATAAACAGAGACAGGGTCTAGTGTAATATAAACAGAGACAGGGTCTAGTGTAATATAAACAGAGACAGGGTCTAGTGTAATATAAACAGAGACAGGGTCTAGTGTAATATAAACAGAGACAGGGTCTAGTGTAATATAAACAGAGACATGTCAATTGTATTATAAGCAGCGACAGGCTAAATATAAACAGAAACAGGGTTTAGCCTAATATAAATTGAGAGAGGGGCTACAGTAATATAAGCAGAGAAAAGGGCTACTGTAATATAACCTGAGACAGGGTCCAGTGTAATATAAACAGAGACAATGTCTAGTGCAATATAAGCAGTGACAGGGCCGAGTGTAATATAAACAGAGACAGGGTCTAGTGTAATATAAACAGAGACAGGGTCTAGTGTAATACAAAGAGAGAAATGGTATTCTGTAATATAAAGAAAGACAGGGTGTAGTACAATACAAACAGGGTCAGGGCGTTATGTAATATATACAATTACAGGGGCTAATATAAACAGAGATAGGCTCCAGTGTAATCACAACAGAGGCAGGGTTAGGTGCAAAACATAACAGAGACAGGGTCTAGTGTAATATACAGAGAGACATTGTCTAGTTTAATCTAAACAGAGACAGGGTCTAATGTAATATAAAGAGAGACAGGGTCTAGTGTAATATAAACAGAGACAGGGTCTAGTGTAATATAAGCAGAGACAGGGTCTAATGTAATATAAACAGAGATAGGGTCTAGTGTAATATAAACAGAGACAGGGTCTAGTGTAATATAAACAGAGACAGGGTCTAGTGTAATATAAACAGAGACACTGTCTAGTGTAATATAAACAGAGATAGGGTCTAGTGTAATATAAACAGAGACAGGGTCTAGTGTAATATAAACAGAGACAGGGTCTAGTGTAATATAAACAGAGACACTGTCTAGTGTAATATAAACAGAGACAGGGTCTAGTGTAATAAAAACAGAGACTGGGTCTAGTGTAATATAATCAGAGACAGGGTCTAGTGTAATATAAACAGAGACAGGGTCTAGTGTAATATAAACAGAGACAGGGTCTAGTGTAATATAAACAGAGACAGGGTCTAGTGTAATATAATCAGAGACAGGGTCTAGTGTAATATAAACAGAGATAGGGTGTAGTGTAATATAACAGAGACAGGGTCTCGTGTAATATAAACAGAGACAGGGTCTAGTGTAATATAAACAGAGATAGGGTGTAGTGTAATATAACAGAGACAGGGTCTCGTGTAATATAAACAGAGACAGGGTCCAGTGTAATATAAACAGAGACAGGGTCCAGTGTAATATAAACAGAGATAGTGCCGAGTGTAATATAAACAGAGACAGGGTCTAGTGTAATATAAACAGAGACAGGGTCTAGTGTAATATAAACAGAGACAGGGTCTAGTGTAATATAATCAGAGACAGGGTCTAGTGTAATATAAACAGAGATAGGGTCTAGTGTAAAATAAACAGAGACAGGGTCTAGTGTAATATAATCAGAGACAGGGTCTAGTGTAATATAAACAGAGATAGGGTCTAGTGTAATATAAACAGAGATAGGGTCTAGTGTAATATAATCAGAGACAGGGTCTAGTGTAATATAAACAGAGACAGGGTCTAGTGTAATATAATCAGAGACAGGGTCTAGTGTAATATAAACAGAGACAGGGGCTAGTGTAATATAAACAGAGACAGGGTCTAGTGTAATATAAACAGAGACAGGGTCTAGTGTAATATAAACAGAGACAGTGCCGAGTGTAATAAAAACAGAGACTGGGTCTAGTGTAATATAATCAGAGACAGGGTCTAGTGTAATATAAACAGAGACAGTGCCGAGTGTAATAAAAACAGAGACTGGGTCTAGTGTAATATAATCAGAGACAGGGTCTAGTGTAATATAAACAGAGATAGTGCCGAGTGTAATAAAAACAGAGACAGGGTCTAGTGTAATATAATCAGAGATAGTGCCTAGTGTAATATAAACAGAGACAGGGTCTAGTGCAATATAAGCAGTGACAGGGCCGAGTGTAATATAAACAGAGACAGGGACTAGTGTAATATAAACAGAGACAGGGTCTAGTGTAATACAAAGAGAGAAATGGTATTCTGTAATATAAAGAAAGACAGGGTGTAGTACAATACAAACAGGGTCAGGGCGTTATGTAATATATACAATTGCAGGGGCTAATATAAACAGAGATAGGCTCCAGTGTAATCACAACAGAGGCAGGGTTAGGTGCAAAACATAACAGAGACAGGGTCTAGTGTAATATACAGAGAGACATTGTCTAGTTTAATCTAAACAGAGACAGGGTCTAATGTAATATAAAGAGAGACAGGGTCTAGTGTAATATGAACAGAGACAGGGTCCAGTGTAATATAAACAGAGACAGGGTCTAATGTAATATAAAGAGAGATAGGCTCTAGAGTAATATAAACAGAGTCAGTGCCTAGTGTAATATAAACTGAGACAGGGTCTAGTGTAATATAAACAGAGATAGGGTCTAGTGTAATATAAACAGAGACATGGTCTAGTGTAATATAAACAGAGACAGGGTCTAGTGTAATATAAACAGAGACAGGGTCTAGTGTAATATAAACAGAGACAGGGTCTAGTGTAATATAAATAGTGACAGGGCCTAGTGTAATATAAACAGAGACAGGGTCTAGTGTAATATAAACAGAGATAGGGCCTAGTGTAAGATAAACAGAGACAGGGTCTAGTGTAATATAAACAGAGACAAGGTCCAGTGTAATATAAACAGAGACAGGGTCTAGTGTAATATAAACAGAGACATGGTCTAGTGTAATATAATCAGAGACAGGGCCTAGTGTAATATAAACTGAAACAGGGCCTAGTGTAATATAAACAGAGACAGGGTCTAGTGTAATATAAACAGAGACAGGGTCTAGTGTAATATAAACAGAGACAGGGTCTAGTGTAATATAAACAGAGACAGGGTCTAGTGTAATATAAACAGAGACAGGGTCTAGTGTAATATAAACAGAGACAGGGTCTAGTGTAATATAAACAGAGACAGGGTCTAGTGTAATATAAACAGAGACATGTCAATTGTATTATAAGCAGCGACAGGCTAAATATAAACAGAAACAGGGTTTAGCCTAATATAAATTGAGAGAGGGGCTACAGTAATATAAGCAGAGAAAAGGGCTACTGTAATATAACCTGAGACAGGGTCCAGTGTAATATAAACAGAGACAATGTCTAGTGCAATATAAGCAGTGACAGGGCCGAGTGTAATATAAACAGAGACAGGGTCTAGTGTAATATAAACAGAGACAGGGTCTAGTGTAATATAAACAGAGATAGGGTCTAGTGTAATATAAACAGAGACAGGGTCTAGTGTAATATAAACAGAGACAGGGTCCAGTGTAATATAAACAGAGACAGGGTCTAGTGTAATATAAGCAGAGACAGGGCCTAGTGTAATATAAACAGAGACAGGGCCTAGTGTAATATAAACAGAGACAGGGTCTAGTGTAATATAAACAGAGACAGGGTCTAGTGTAATATAAACAGTGACAGGGTCTAGTGTAATATAAACAGAGACAGGGTCTAGTGTAATATAAACAGAGACAGGGTCTAGTGTAATATAAACAGAGACAGGGTCCACTGTAAACTAAACAGAGTCAGGACCTATTTTAATTTAAGCAGAGACAGGGTCTAGTGTAATATAATTAGAGACAGTGTGTAGTGTAATATAAACAGAAACTCGGCCTATTACAGTATAAACAGATATAGAGCTTCATGTATTATAAACAGAGACAGGGTCTAGTTTAATATAAAGTGAGAAATGGTCTAATATAATATAAACAATGACAGGGTCTAGTTCTATGTACACAGTGACATGGTTTGTGTAATATAAACAGAGACAGGGCATAGTGTAATATAAACAGGTGCAGGGCCTACATAGAAACATATACATAGAAGATGGGAAAAGAAGTGGGCTATTTGGCCCCTCGAGCTTGCTCTGCAATTCAATGACATCATGGCTGATCATCCAAAATCAGTACGCTCTCCCTACCTGCTCCCCATATCCCTTGATCCCTTTAGCCTTAAGAAATATATCCAACTCCTTCTTGAACATATTTAATGAATTGGCCTCTACTGCCTTCTGTGGTAGAGAATTCCAGAGATTCACCACTCTCTGGGTGAAGAAATTCCTCCTCATCTCTGTCCTAAATGGCTTACCCCTTATCCTTAGACTGTGACCCCTGGTTCTGGAATCCATGGCCATCGGAAACATCTTTCCTGCATCTAGTCTGTCTAGTCCTGTTAGAATTTTATAAGTTTCAATGAGATCCCCTCTCATTCTTCTAAACACCAGCGAGTAAAAGCCCAATCGACCCAATCTCTCCTCATACGTCATTCCTGCCATCCCAGGTAGCAGTCTGGTGAATCTTCGCTGCACTCCCTCCATGGCAAGATCATCCGTCCTGAGATAAGTCGAACAAAACTGCACACTATACTCAAGGTGGTGTCTCACCAAGGCCCTGTACAACTGCAGCAAGACATCTTTGTTCCTGTACACGAACCATCTCGCTATGAAGGCAAAAATACAATTTGCCTTCTTAATCGCCTGCTGCACCTGTATGCTTACATTCAGAGACTGGTGCAGAAGGACAGCCAGGTCTCGTTGCACTTCCCCTTCTCCCAATCTATTGCCGTTCAGATAATAACCTGCCTTCATTTTTTTTCCAGCAAAGTGGAAAACCTCGCATTTATCCACATTATACTGCATCTGCCATGATTCTGCCCAATCACCCAACCTATCCATATCATACTGGAGTTCCTGAGCATCCTCCTCACAGCACACCGGCCCAACCAGCTTTGTGTCACCTGCAAACTTGGGGATTTTACATCTAATTACCTCACCGTCTAGATCATTGATATATATTGTGAATAGCTGGGGTCCAAGGACCGATCCCTGCGGTACCACACCAATCACTGTCTGCCACTTGGAAAAAGACACGTTTATTCCAACTCTTTGCTTGCTGTCTGCCAACCAGTTCTCTAACCAAGTCAGTACCTTGTCCCCAATCCTATGTGCCTTAAATTTACACGCTAATCTCATATGCGGGACCTTATCGAAAACCTTCTGAAAGTCCAAATACACCACATCCACTGGTTCTCCCTTATCTATTCTACCAGTTGCATCCTCAAAAAATTCCAGTAGATTAGTCAAGCATTATTTACCTTTTGTAAATCCATGTTGACTTTGTCAGATCCTGTCACTGTTTTCCAAGTGGTCTGCTATTACAAATTTTATAATGTACTCTAGCCTTTTCCCCACTCCCGATGTCAGGCTAACCGGACAATAATTCGCTGTCTTCTCTCTACCACCTTTTTTGAATAGTGGGGTTACATTAGCTACCCTCCAATCCATGGAAATTATTCCAGAGTCTATCAAATTTTGGAAGATGACCAGCAATGCATCTACTATTTCAAGGGCCACTTCCTTAAGTACCCTAGGATGTAGATTATCAGGCCCTGGGGATTTAGCGGCCTTCAATCCCGTCAATTTACCTAACACCATTTCCCTACAAATATGGATTTCTTTCAGTTCCGCCCTCTCATTAGATCCTATTTTCCACGACATCTCTGGGAGGTTATTTGTCTCCTTCTTTGTGAAGACAGAACCAAAGTATGTATTTAATTGGTCTGCCATTTCATTGTTCCCCATTATAAATTCCCCTAATTCTGGCTGCAACGGACCTACGCTTGACTAGACAAGGGCCTAGTGTAACATAAACAGTTATATGGCTTGTGTATTAGAAAGAGAAACAGTGTCTAGTGTAATATAAACAGAGAGATGGTCTATTTTAATAAAGGCAGGGACAGGGTCTTATGTAGTATAAACAAAGACAGGGTCTCGTTTAATATAAACAGAGGGAGGTTCTACTGTAAGCTAAACGGAGACTGGGTCTGGTGTAATATTATCAGAGACAGGGTCTAGTTTAATATAAACAAAGGGAGGCTCTACTGTAAGCTAAACGGAGACTGGGTCTGGTGTAATATAATCAGAGACAGGGTCTAGTTTAATATTAACAGAGGGAGGCTCTACTGTAAGCTAAACGGAGACTGGGTCTGGTGTAATATAATCAGAGACAGGGTCTAGTTTAATATAAACAGAGGGAGGCTCTACTGTAAGCTAATCAGAGACAGGGTCTGGTGTAATATAATCAGAGACAGGGTCTAGTTTAATATAAACAGAGGGAGGCGTTAGTGTAATATAATCCGAGACAGGCTTTAGTGTAATATAAACATTGACATGATCTCATGTAATACAAAGAGAGACATGGTCTCATGTAATATAAACAGAGACATGGTCTAATGTAATACAAAGAGAGACATGGCCCAGTGTAATATATACAGGGACATGGTCTAATGTAATACAAACAGAGAAATGTCCCAGCGTTATATAAACAGAGACATGGTCTAGTTTAATATAAACAGAGACATGGTCTCATGTAATATAACAGATATATGGTCCAGTGTAATACAAACGGAGACTTGGCCCAGTGTAATATAAAGAGAGACAGTGTCTCATGTAATATAAATAGAGAAAACATCGAATGTAATTTAAACATAAACATTTTCCATTGTAATACAAACAGGGACACGATCTCCTGTAATATTAACAGAGACAAAGTCTTGTAAATATAAACAGAGACATGATCAATTGTAATAAAAACTCTAGTGTATTATAAGTAAAGAAGTTTGCACTACCACCTTGTGGCCGCATGTTACCATAACAGAAGATCCAAATTGTACCCTTTCATTTATATTGGCAGTGACAAGTGTAATTTAAAGAGATATTTATTCTAATGTAATACAATCAGATACGGGGCCTATTGTAATACAAACAGAGACATGGTCTAATATGATAGAAACAGAGACTGGGACTAGCGTATTATAAACAGAGACAGGCTATAGTATTTTATAAACACAGACATGGCCTAGTATAATATAAACAGAGACAGGTTCTAGTGCAATATAAATAGAGACAGGGTCTAGGTTAATAAAAGCAGAGGCAGGCTCTACTGTATTATATACAGAGACAGGGTTGAATATAATATAAACAGAGACAGAGTCTAGTCTAATATAAACAGAGACAGGGCTTGGATTAATTTACAAATAATCATTATCTAGTGGTAATAACTAGGGCGGTGACTAATGTTTTATAAACACAGCCATGCCCCAGTGGCATATGAAAACAGACAGGATCTAGTCTAATATAAGCAGAGACAGGGTCGAGTGTAATTTGAACATGCAGTGACTCGTGTTATATCAAATGAGACAGGATCTATTGTGTTATAAACAGAGACATAGGGTAGTCATAGAATAAACAATCCAAGAATGATACAGCACAGAACGTGTACATTCAGCCCACTGGTGCCTGTGCCAGCAGTAATACGAAGCAGTTAAAGAAGTAGTCCCAATCCCACTGCTCTTTTCCAATAGCCCTGAATTTTATCCACTTCAAGTATCTATCGCATTTCCTTTTGAATGCATTTACTGAATCTGCTCCAAGCATGATTTCAGGCAGTGCTTTCCAGATCAGAACAGAACGATTTGTATTTTTTCCTCATGTCGCCCCTGGTTCTTTTGCCAATTATCTCAAATTTGTGTCCTCTGGGTATCGAACCTTGTTCGTGCACCCATTCGAGCTTGCACCTTTAAATTATATTGCCTTTGACTCGTGTAATTTAAAGTGAGACAGAATCAAGGTAATTTAAACAGAAAAAAGGTTAGGTGTAATATAAAGAGAGAAAGGGTCTAGTGTAACATAAGCAGAGGCCGGGTCTAGTGTAATAAAAACAGAGGCAGGCTCTAGTGTAATATAAGCAGAGACAGAGTCTAGTGTAATACACACAGAGACAGTGCCGACTGTAATATAAACAGTGACAGTGTCTAGTGTAATATAAAAAGAGCCATGATCTAGAGTAATATAAACAGGGACAGGGTCTAGTGTAATATAAACAGAGACATGGTCTAGTGTAATATAAACAGAGACAGGGTCTAGTTTAATATAAAAAGTGACAGAGTCTAGTGTAATATAATCAGAGATAGTGCCTAGTGTAATATAAACAGAGACAGGGTCTAGTGTAATATAAACAGAGACAGGGTCTAGTGTAATAAAAACAGAGGCAGGCTCTAGTGTAATATAAGCAGAGACAGTGTCTAGTGTAATACACACAGAGACAGTGCCGACTGTAATATAAACAGTGACAGTGTCTAGTGTAATATAAAAAGAGACATGATTTAGAGTAATATAAACAGGGACAGGGTCTAGTGTAATATAAAAAGAGACATGATCTAGAGTAATATAAACAGGGACAGGGTCTAGTGTAATATAAACAGAGACAGAGTCTAGTGTAATATAAACAGGGACAGGGTCTAGTGTAATATAAACAGAGACATGGTCTAGTGTAATATAAACAGAGACAGGGTCTAGTGTAATATAAACAGAGACAGAGTCTAGTGTAATATAATCAGAGATTGTGCCTAGTGTAGTATAAACAGAGACAGGGTCTAGTGCAATATAAACAGAGACAGGGTCTAGTGTAATATAACCAGAGACAGTGTCTATTGTAATACTGACAGAGATAGGGTCTAGTGTAATATAAAGAGAGGCATGGTCTAGTTTAATATTAACAGAGACAGGGTCTAGTGTATTAGAAACAGAGGCATTGTCTAGTGTAATATTAACAGAGACAGGGTCTAGTGTAATATAAACAGAGACATGGTCTAGTGTATTATATAGTGAGACATGGTCGAGTGTAATATAAACAGAGACAGGGTCTAGAGAAATATAAACAGGGACAGGATCTAGTGAAATATAAACAGAGACAGGGTCTACTGTAATATAAACAGATACATGTTCAAGTGAAATATGAACAGATACAGCGTTTAGTGTAATACAAACAGCGGCAGCGTCTAGTGTAAAATAAACAGAGCCACGGTCTAGTGTAATATGAACAGAGACAGGGTTTAGTGTATTATAAACAGAGACAGGCTCTAGTGTAAAATAATCAGACACAGGGCCTAGTGTAATATAAACACTGACAGCATCGTGGTCAGAGAGATTCCCATTGACTCAGACACACACTGGTCCTGGAATTGGGCCGGGGAGAAATGTGACAGAGAATCCCATTGACACAGGCAAACACACTGGTCCTAGAGATGGACTGGGGAGAAAGGTCAGAGAGCGTCCCATTGACTCAGATGCAAACTGGTCCTGGAGATGGGCTGGGGAGGAATGTCAGAGAGTCCCATTGAATCAGATATACACTGGTCCTGGAGATGGACTGGGGAGAAATGTCAGAGAGTCCCATTGACCCAGAAACACACTGGTCCTGGAGATGGACTGGGGAGAATGGCCAGATACTGTCCCATTGTCACAGATACACACTGGTCACGGAGGTGGACTGGGGAGAAAGGACCGATAGAGTACCATAGATTCAGATACACACTGGTCCTGGAGATGGACTGGGGAGGAAGGTCAGAGAGAGTCCCATTGACACAGATACACACTGGTCCTGCAGATGGACTGGGGAGATTGGACAGAGAAAGTACCATTGACTCAGATAAACACTGGCCCTGGAGATGTACTGGGGAGGAATGGTCAGAAAGAGTCCCATTGATTCAGATACACACTGGTCCTGGAGAAGAACTGGGGAGAATGGTCAGAGAGTCCGATTGACTCAGATACACACTGGTCATGGAGATGGACTGTGGAGGAAGATTAGAGGGAGACCCATTGAGTCAGATACACACTGGTACGGGAGATGGACTGGTGACAGAAATCAGATAAAGTCCCATTGACTCAGATACACACCGGTCCTTGAGATCAACTGTGGAGAAAGGTAAGGGAGCGTCCCATTGACTCAGATACACACTGGTCCTGGAGATGGACTGGGGAGAAAGGTCATAGAGAGAGTCCCACTGACTCAGATACACACTGGCCCTGGAGATGGACTGGGGAGAAATGTCAGAGAGATTCCCATTGACTCAGATACACACTGGTCCTGGAGGTGGACTGGGGAGAAAGGACAGAGAGAGTCCCATTGACTCAGATACACACTGGTCCTGGAGATGGACTGGAGAGTATGGTCAGAGAGATTCCCATTGACTCAGATACACACTGATCTTGAAGATGGGCTGGGGAGAAAGTTCAGAGAGTGTCCCATTGATTCAGACACACACTGGTCCTGGAATTGGGCTGGGGAGAAATGTGACAGAGAATCCCATTGACACAGACAAACACACTGGTCCTAGAGATGGACTGGGGAGAAAGGTCAGGGAGTGTCCCATTGACTCAGATACACACTGGTCCTTGAGATGGACTCGGGAGAAATGTCAGAGAGTCACATTGACTCAGATACACACTGCTTCTGGCGATGGACTTGGCAGAAAGTTCAGAGGGAGTCCTATTAACTCAGATGCAAACTGGTCCTGGAGACGGGCTGGGGAGGAATGTCAGAGAGTCCAATTGACTCAGATACACACTGGTCCTGGAGATGGACTGCGGAGAAATGTCAGAGTGTCCCATTGACCCAGATACACACTGGTCCTGGAGATGGACTGGGGAGAATGGCCAGAGACTGTCCCATTGTCTCAGATACACACTGGTCCCGGAGGTGGACCGGGGAGAAAGGACCGATAGAGTACCATTGATTAAATACACACTGGTCCTGGAGATGGACTGGGGAGGAAGGTCAGAGAGAGTCCCATTGACACAGATACGCACTGGTCCTGCAGATGGACTGGGGAGGAATGGACAGAGAGAGTCCCATTGACTCAGATACACACTGGTCCTGGAGATGGACTGGGGAGAAAGGTCAGAGAAAGTCACATTGACTCAGATACACACTGGTCCTGGAGAAGGACTGGGGAGAAAGGTCAGAGAGAGTCCCATTGACTCAGATACACACTGGGCCTGGAGATGGACTGGGGAGAATGGTGAGAGAGTCCGATTGGCACAGATACACACTGGTCCTGGAGATGGACTGTGGAGGAAGCTTAGAGGGTGTCCCATTGACTCAGATACATACTGGTACTGGAGATGTACTGGTGAGAAAGATCAGATAAAGTCCCATTGACTCAGATACACACTGGCCCTTGAGATCGACTGTGGAGAAAGGTAAGGGAGCGTCCCACTTACTCAGATACACACTGGTCCTGGAGATGGACTGGGGAGAAAGGTCATAGAGAGAGTCCCCCTGACTCAGATACACACTGGTCCTGGAGATGGACTGGGGAAAAATGTCAGAGAGAGTCCCATTGACTCAGATAAACACTGGTCCTGGAGATGGAATGGGGAAAATGGTAAGAGAGAGTCCCATTGACTCAGATACACACTGGTCCTGGAGATGGACTGTGGAGAATGGCCAGAGAGAGTCCCATTGGCTCAGATACACTCTGGGCCTGGAGATGGACTGGGGAGAAATGTCAGAGAGAGTCCCATTGACTCAGATACACACTGGTCCTGGAGATGGATTGGAGAAACATTTCAGAGAGAGGCCCATTGACTCAGATACACACTGGTCCTGGAGGTGGACTGGGGAGAATGGTCAGAGAGAGTCCCATTGTCTCAGATACACACTGGGCCTGGAGATGGGCTGTGGAGTAAGTTTAGAGAGAGACCCATTGACTCAGATACACACTGGTACTGGATATGGACTGGTGACAAAGATCAGAGAAAGTCTCATTGACTCAGATACACACTGGCCCTTGAGATCGACTGTGGAGAAAGGTAAGGGAGCGTCCCATTGACTCAGATACACACTGGTCCTGGAGATGGAATGGGGAGAAAGGTATAGAGAGAGTCCCATTGACTCAGATATACACTGGTCCTGGAGATGGACTGGGGAGAGAGGTCAGACAGAGTATCATTGACTCAGATACACACTGGTCCTGGAGTTGGACTGGGGAGAAAGGACAGAGAGAGTCCCATTGACTCAGATACACACTGGTCCTGGAGATGGACTGGAGATTATGGTCAGAGAGATTCCCATTGACTCAGATACACACTTATCGTGAAGATGGGCTGGAGAGAAAGTTCAGAGAGAGTCCCATTGATTCAGACACACACTGGTCCTGGAATTGGGCTGGGGAGAAATGTGACAGAGAATCCCATTGACACAGACAAACACACTGGTCCTAGAGATGGACTGGGGTGAAAGGTCAGAGAGTGTCCCATTAACTCAGATACACACTGGTCCCGGAGGTGGACTGGGGAGAATGGTCAGAGAGAGTCCCATTGACTCAGATGCACACTGGGCCTGGAGATGGACTGTGGAGTAAGTTTAGAGAGAGACCCATTGACTCAGATACACATTGGTACTGGATATGGACTGGTGACAAAGATCAGATAAAGTCCCATTGACTCAGATACACACTGGCCCTTGAGATCGACTGTGGAGAAAGGTAAGGGAGCGGCCCATTGACTCAGATACACACTGGTCCTGGAGATGGACTGGGGAGAAAGGTCATAGAGAGAGTCCCACTGACTCAAATACACACTGGTCCTCGAGGTGGACTGGGGAGAAATGTCAGAGAGATTCCCATTTACTCAGATAGACACTGGTCCTGGAGATGGACTGGGGAGAAAGGTATAGAGAGAGTCCCATTGGCTCAGATATACACTGGTCCTGGAGATGGACTGGGGAGAGAGGTCAGAGAGAGTATCATTGACTCAGATACACACTGGTGCTGGAGGTGGACTGGGGAGAAAGGACAGAGAGAGTCCCATTGACTCAGATACACACTGGTCCTGGAGATGGACTGGAGATTATGGTCAGAGAGATTCCCATTGACTCAGATACACACTTATCGTGAAGATGGGCTGGAGAGAAAGTTCAGAGAGTGTCCCATTGATTCAGACACACACTGGTCCTGGAATTGGGCTGGGGAGAAATGTGACAGAGAATCCCATTGACACAGACAAACACACTGGTCCTAGAGATGGACTGGGGAGAAAGGTCAGAGAGTGTCCCATTAACTCAGATACACACTGGTCCTTGAGATGGACTCGGGAGAAATGTCAGAGAGTCCCATTGACTCAGATACACACTGCTTCTTGCGATGGAGTTGGGAGAAATTTCAGTGGGAGTCCCGTTGACTCAGATACACACTGGTGCTGCAGATGGACTGGGGAGATTGGTCAGAGAAAGTACCATTGACTCAGATACACATTGGTCCTGGAGATGGACCGGGGAGGAATGGACAGAGAGAGTCCCATTGACTCAGATACACACTGGTCCTGGAGATGGACTGGGGAGAATGGTCAGAGAGAGTCCCATTGATTCAGATACACACTGGCCCTGGAGATGGACTGGGGAGAAAGGTCAGAGAAAGTCACATTGACTCAGATACACACTGGTCCTGGAGAAGGACTGGGGAGAAATGTCAGCGAGATTCCCATTGACTCAGATATACACTGGTCCTGGAGGTGGACTGGGGAGAAAGGACAGAGAGAGTCCCATTGACTCAGATACACACTGGTCCTGGAGATGGACTGGAGTGTATGGTCAGAGAGATTCCCATTGACTCAGATACACACTGATCTTGAAGATGGGCTGGAGAGAAAGTTCAGAGAGTGTCCCATTGATTCAGACACACACTGGTCCTGGAATTGGGCTGGGGAGAAATGTGACAGAGAATCCCATTGACACAGACAAACACACAGGTCCTAGAGATGGACTGGGGAGAAAGGTCAGGGAGTGCCCCATTGACTCAGATACACACTGGTCCTTGAGATGGACTCGGGAGAAATGTCAGAGAGTCACATTGACTCAGATACACACTGCTTCTGGCGATGGACTTGGCAGAAAGTTCAGAGGGAGTCCTATTAACTCAGATGCAAACTGGTCCTGGAGAAGGGCTGGGGAGGAATATCAGAGAGTCCAATTGACTCAGATACACACTGGTCCTGGAGATGGACTGGGGAGAAATGTCAGAGTGTCCCTTTGACCCAGAAACACACTGGTCCTGGAGATGGACTGGGGAGAATGGCCAGAGACTGTCCCATTGTCTCAGATACACACTGGTCCCGGAGGTGGACCGGGGAGAAAGGACCGATAGAGTACCATTGATTAAATACACACTGGTCCTGGAGATGGACTGGGGAGGAAGGTCAGAGAGAGTCCCATTGACACAGATACACACTGGTCCTGCAGATGGACTGGGGAGGAATGGACAGAGAGAGTCCCATTGACTCAGATACACACTGGTCCTGGAGATGGACTGGGGAGAAAGGTCAGAGAAAGTCACATTGACTCAGATACACACTGGTGCTGGAGAAGGACTGGGGAGAAAGGACAGAGAGAGTCCCATTGACTCAGATACACACTGGGCCTGGAGATGGACTGGGGAGAATGGTGAGAGAGTCCGATTGGCACAGATACACACTGGTCCTGGAGATGGACTGTGGAGGAAGCTTAGAGGGTGTCCCATTGACTCAGATACATACTGGTACTGGAGATGTACTGGTGAGAAAGATCAGATAAAGTCCCATTGACTCAGATACACACTGGTCCTTGAGATCGACTGTGGAGAAAGGTAAGGGAGCGTCCCACTTACTCAGATACACACTGGTCCTGGAGATGGACTGGGGAGAAAGGTCATAGAGAGTGTCCCCCTGACTCAGATACAGACTGGTCCTGGAGATGGACTGGGGAGAAATGTCAGAGAGAGTCCCATTGACTCAGATAAACACTGGTCCTGGAGATGGAATGGGGAAAATGGTAAGAGAGAGTCCCATTGACTCAGATACACACTGGTCCTGGAGATGGACTGTGGAGAATGGTCAGAGAGAGTCCCATTGGCTCAGATACACTCTGGGCCTGGAGATGGACTGGGGAGAAATGTCAGAGAGAGGTCCATTGACTCAGGTACACACTGGTCCTGGAGATGGACTGGGGAAAAATGTCAGAGAAAGTCCCATTGACTCAGATACACACTGGTCCTGGAGATGGTCTGGGGAGACTGATCAGAGAGAGTCCCCTTGACTCAGATTCACATCGGTCCTGGAGATGGACAGGGGAGAAAGGTCAGAGAGAGTCCCATGGATTCAGATACACCCTGGTCCTGGAGATGGACTGGGGAGAATGGGCAGAGAGAGTCCCATTGACTCAGATACACACTGGTCCTGGAGATGGACTGGAGAAACATTTCAGAGAGAGGCCCATTGACTCAGATACACACTGGTCCTGGAGGTGGACTGGGGAGAATGGTCAGAGAGAGTCCCATTGACTCAGATACACACTGGGCCTGGAGATGGACTGGGGAGAATGGTCAGAGAGAGTCCCATTGACTCAGATACACACTGGGCCTGGAGATGGACTGTGGAGTAAGTTTAGAGAGAGACCCATTGACTCAGATACACACTGGTACTGGATATGGACTGGTGACAAAGATCAGATAAAGTCCCATTGAATCAGATACACACTGGCCCTTGAGATCGACTGTGGAGAAAGGTAAGGGAGCGTCCCATTGACTCAGATACACACTGGTCCTGGAGATGGACTGGGGAGAAAGGTCATAGAGAGAGTCCCATTGACTCAGATATACACTGGTCCTGGAGATGGAATGGGGAGAAATGTCAGAGAGATTCCCATTTACTCAGATAGACACTGGTCCTGGAGATGGAATGGGGAGAAAGGTATAGAGAGAGCCCCATTGACTCAGATATACACTGGTCCTGGAGATGGACTGGGGAGAGAGGTCAGATAGAGTATCATTGACTCAGATACACACTGGTCCTGGAGGTGGACTGGGGAGAAAGGACAGAGAGAGTCCCATTGACTCAGATACACACTGGTCCTGGAGATGGACTGGAGATTATGGTCAGAGAGATTCCCATTGACTCAGATACACACTTATCGTGAAGATGGGCTGGAGAGAAAGTTCAGAGAGTGTCCCATTGATTCAGACATACACTGGTACTGGAATTGGGCTGGGGAGAAATGTGACAGAGAATCCCATTGACACAGACAAACACACTGGTCCTAGAGATGGACTGGGGAGAAAGGTCAGAGAGTGTCCCATTAACTCAGATACACACTGGTCCTGGAGGTGGACTGGGGAGAATGGTCAGAGAGAGTCCCATTGACTCAGATGCACACTGGGCCTGGAGATGGACTGTGGAGTAAGTTTAGAGAGAGACCCATTGACTCAGATACACACTGGTACTGGATATGGACTGGTGACAAAGATCAGATAAAGTCCCATTGACTCAGATACACACTGGCCCTTGAGATCGACTGTGGAGAAAGGTAAGGGAGCGGCCCATTGACTCAGATACACATTGGTCCTGGAGATGGACTGGGGAGAAAGGTCATAGAGAGAGTCCCACTGACTCAAATACACACTGGTCCTGGAGATGGACTGGGGAGAAATGTCAGAGAGATTCCCATTTACTCAGATAGACACTGGTCCTGGAGATGGAATGGGTAGAAAGGTATAGAGAGAGTCCCATTGACTCAGATATACACTGGTCCTGGAGATGGACTGGGGAGAGAGGTGAGAGAGAGTATCATTGACTCAGATACACACTGGTCCTGGAGGTCGACTGGGGAGAAAGGACAGAGAGAGTCCCATTGACTCAGATACACACTGGTCCTGGAGATGGACTGGAGATTATGGTCAGAGAGATTCCCATTGAGTCAGATACACACTTATCGTGAAGATGGGCTGGAGAGAAAGTTCAGAGAGTGTCCCATTGATTCAGACACACACTGGTCCTGGAATTGGGCTGGGGAGAAATGTGACAGAGAATCCCATTGACACAGACAAACACACTGGTCCTAGAGATGGACTGGGGAGAAAGGTCAGAGAGTGTCCCATTGACTCAGATACACACTGGTCCTTGAGATGGACTATGGAGAAATGTCAGAGAGTCCCATTGACTCAGATACACACTGCTTCTTGCGATGGAGTTGGGAGAAATTTCACTGGGAGTCCCATTGACTCAGATGCAAACTGGTACTGGAGATGGGCTGGGGAGGAAGGGGAGAGCGAGTCCCATTGAGACAGATACACACTGGTGCTGCAGATGGACTGGGGAGATTGGTCAGAGAAAGTACCATTGACTCAGATACACACTGGTCCTGGAGATGGACCGGGGAGGAATGGACAGAGAGAGTCCCATTGATTCAGATACACACTGGCCCTGGAGATGGACTAGGGAGAAAGGTCAGAGAAAGTCACATTGAATCAGATACACACTGGTCCTGGAGAAGGACTGGGGAGAAAGGTCAGAGAGAGTCCCATCGACTCAGATACACACTGGGCCTGGAGATGGACTGGGGAGAATGGTCAGAGAGTCCGATTGGCACAGCTACACACTGGTCCTGGAGATGGACTGTGGAGGAAGTTTAGAGGGTGTCCCATTGACTCAGATACATACTGGTACTGGAGATGGACAGCTGAGAAAGATCAGATAAAGTCCCATTGACTCAGATACACACAGGTCCTTGAGATCGACTGTGGAGAAAGGTAAGGGAGCGTCCCATTGACTCAGATAAACACTGGTCCTGGAGATGGACTGGGGAGAAAGGTCATAGAGAGAGTCCCCCTGACTCAGATACATACTGGTCCTGGAGATGGACTGGGGAGAAATGTCAGAGGGAGTCCCATTGACTCAGATAGACACTGGTCCTGGAGATGGAATGGGGAAAATGGTAAGAGAGAGTCCCATTGACTCAGATACACACTGGTCCTGGAGATGGACTGTGGAGTTTGGTCAGAGAGAGTCCCATTGATTCAGATACACACTGGGCCTGGAGATGGACTGGGGAGAAATGTCAGAGTGAGTTCCATTGACTCAGATACACACTGGTCCTGGAGATGGACTGGGGAAAAATGTCAGAGAGAGTCCCATTGACTCAGATACACACTGGTCCTGGAGATGGTCTGGGGAGACTGATCAGAGAGAGTCCCCTTGACTCAGATTCACATCGGTCCTGGTGATGGACAGGGGAGAAAGGTCAGAGAGAGTCCTATGGATTCAGATACACCCTGATCCTGGAGATGGACTGGGAAGAATGGTCAGAGAGAGTCCCTTTGACTCAGATACAAACTGGTCCTGGAGATGGACTGGAGAGACATTTCAGAGAGAGTCCCATTGACTCAGATACACACTGGTCCAGGAGGTGGACTGGGGAGAATGGTCAGAGAGAGTCCCATTGACTCAGATGCAAACTGGGCCTGGTGATGGACTGTGGAGGAAGTTTAGAGAGAGACCCATTGACTCAGATACACACTGGTACTGGAGATGGAATATTGAGAATGATCAGAGAGAGTCCAAGTGACTCAGATACACACTGGTCCTGGACATGGATTGGGAGAAAGGTCATACAGAGAGTCCCACTGACTCAGATACACACTGGTCCTGGAGATGGACTGGGGAGAATTGTCAGAGAGCATCCCATTGACTCAGATACACACTGGTCCTGGAGATGGACTGGGGAGACAGGTCAGAGAGAGTCCCATTGACTCAGATAGACACTGGGCCTGGGGATGGACTGGGGAGAAATGTCAGAGAGAGTTCCATTGACTCAGATACACACTGGTCCTGGAGATGGACTGGAGAGAATGGTCAGAGAGATTCCCATTGACTCAGATAAACACTGGTCCTGGAGATGGTCTGGAGAGACAGTTCAGAGAGAGTCCCATTGACTCAGATACACACTGGTCCTTGGGATCGACTGTGGAGAAAGGTCAGAGAGAGTCCCATTGACTCAGATACACATTGGTCCTGGGGATGGACTGGGGAGAACGGTCAGATAGTGTGTCCCACTGACTCAGATACACACTGGTCCTGGAGATGGACTGGGGAGAAATGTCAGAGAGAATCCCATTGACTAAGATAAGCACTGGTCCTGGAGATGGACTGTGGAGAAAGGTCAGAGAGAGTCCCATTGACTCAGATACACACTGGCCCAGGAGATGGACCGGGGAGAAAGAACAGAGAGAGTCCCATTGACGCAGACACACTGGTCCTGGAGATGGACTGGGGAGAAAGGTCAGAGAGAGTCCCATTGACTCAGATACACATTGGCCCTGGAGATGGACTGGGGAGCTTGTTGAGAGTCCCATTGAATCAGATGCACACAGGTCCTGGAGATGGACTGGGGAGAACGGTCAGAGAAAGTCCCATTGACACAGGTACACACTGGTCCTGGAGATGGACTGGGGAGAACGGTCAGAGAAAGTCCAATTGTCTCAGATACACACTGGTCCTGGAGATGGATTGGGGAGAATGGTCAGAGTGTCCCATTGACTCAGACACACACTGTTCCTGGAGATCGACTGGGGAGAAATGTCAGAGAGACTCCCATTGACTCAGATACACACTGGTCCTGGAGACGGACAGGGGAGAAAGGTCAGAGAGTCCCATTGACTCAGATACACACTGGTCCTGGAGATGGACTGCGTAGAATGGTCAGAGAGTCGCATTGACTCAGATACACACTGGTCCTGGAGATGGACTGGGGAGAAATGACAGAGAGAGACCTATTGACTCAGACACACGCTGGTCGTGGAGATGCACTGGTGAGAGATTTCAGAGAGATTCCCATTGACTCAGATGCACACTGGTCCTGGAGATGGACTGGAGAGAAATGTCAGAGAGATTCCCGTTGACTCAGAAACACACTGGTCCTGGAGATGGACTGGGGAGATTGTTCAGAGTCCCATTGACTCAGGTACACAGAGGTCCTGGAGATGGACTGGGGAGAAAGCTCAGAGAAAGTCCCATTGACTCAGGTACACACTGGTCCTGGAGATGGACTGGGGAGAATGGTCAGAGAGTCCCTTTGACTCAGATACACACTGGTCCTGGAGATCGACTGGGGAGAAAGGTCAGAGAAAGTCCCATTGACTCAGATACACACTGCTTCTTGCGATGGAGTTGGGAGAAATTTCACTGGGAGTCCCATTGACTCAGATGCAAACTGGTACTGGAGATGGGCTGGGGAGGAAGGGGAGTGCGAGTCCCATTGAGACAGATACACACTGGTGCTGCAGATGGACTGGGGAGATTGGTCAGAGAAAGTACCATTGACTCAGATACACACTGGTCCTGGAGATGGACCGGGGAGGAATGGACAGAGAGAGTCCCATTGACTCAGATACACACTGGTCCTGGAGATGGACTGGGGAGAATGGTCAGAGAGAGTCCCATTGATTCAGATACACACTGGCCCTGGAGATGGACTCGGGAGAAAGGTCAGAGAAAGTCACATTGACTCAGATACACACTGGTCCTGGAGAAGGACTGGGGAGAAAGGTCAGAGAGAGTCCCATCGACTCAGATACACACTGGGCCTGGAGATGGACTGGGGAGAATGGTCAGAGAGTCCGATTGGCACAGCTACACACTGGTCCTGGAGATGGACTGTGGAGGAAGTTTAGAGGGTGTCCCATTGACTCAGATACATACTGGTACTGGAGATGGACAGCTGAGAAAGATCAGATAAAGTCCCATTGACTCAGATACACACAGGTCCTTGAGATCGACTGTGGAGAAAGGTAAGGGAGCGTCCCATTGACTCAGATAAACACTGGTCCTGGAGATGGACTGGGGAGAAAGGTCATAGAGAGAGTCCCCCTGACTCAGATACACACTGTTCCTGGAGATGGACTGGGGAGAAATGTCAGAGAGAGTCCCATTGACTCAGATAGACACTGGTCCTGGAGATGGAATGGGGAAAATGGTAAGAGAGAGTCCCATTGACTCAGATACACACTGGTCCTGGAGATGGACTGTGGAGTTTGGTCAGAGAGAGTCCCATTGATTCAGATACACACTGGGCCTGGAGATGGACTGGGGAGAAATGTCAGAGTGAGTTCCATTGACTCAGATACACACTGGTCCTGGAGATGGACTGGGGAAAAATGTCAGAGAGAGTCCCATTGACTCAGATACACACTGGTCCTGGAGATGGTCTGGGGAGACTGATCAGAGAGAGTCCCCTTGACTCAGATTCACATCGGTCCTGGTGATGGACAGGGGAGAAAGGTCAGAGAGAGTCCTATGGATTCAGATACACCCTGATCCTGGAGATGGACTGGGAAGAATGGTCAGAGAGAGTCCCTTTGACTCAGATACAAACTGGTCCTGGAGATGGACTGGAGAGACATTTCAGAGAGAGTCCCATTGACTCAGATACACACTGGTCCAGGAGGTGGACTGGGGAGAATGGTCAGAGAGAGTCCCATTGACTCAGATGCAAACTGGGCCTGGTGATGGACTGTGGAGGAAGTTTAGAGAGAGACCCATTGACTCAGATACACACTGGTACTGGAGATGGAATATTGAGAATGATCAGAGAGAGTCCCAGTGACTCAGATACACACTGGTCCTGGACATGGATTGGGAGAAAGGTCATACAGAGAGTCCCACTGACTCAGATACACACTGGTCCTGGAGATGGACTGGGGAGAATTGTCAGAGAGCATCCCATTGACTCAGATACACACTGGTCCTGGAGATGGACTGGGGAGACAGGTCAGAGAGAGTCCCATTGACTCAGATAGACACTGGGCCTGGGGATGGACTGGGGAGAAATGTCAGAGAGAGTTCCATTGACTCAGATACACACTGGTCCTGGACATGGACTGGGGAGACTGATCAGAGAGAGTCCCCTTGACTCAGATACACATCGGTCCTGGTGATGGACAGGGGAGAAAGGTCAGAGAGAGTCCTATGGATTCAGATACACCCTGGTCCTGGAGATGGACTGGGGAGAAAGGTCAGAGAGAGTCCCATTGACTCAGATACACACTTGTCCTGGAGATGGACTGGAGAGAATGGTCAGAGAAATTCCCATTGACTCAGATAAACACTGGTCCTGGAGATGGTCTGGAGAGACAGTTCAGAGAGAGTCCCATTGACTCAGATACACACTGGTCCTTGGGATCGACTGTGGAGAAAGGTCAGAGAGAGTCCCATTGACTCAGATACACATTGGTCCTGGGGATGGACTGGGGAGAACGGTCAGATAGTGTGTCCCACTGACTCAGATACACACTGGTCCTGGAGATGGACTGGGGAGAAATGTCAGAGAGAATCCCATTGACTAAGATAAGCACTGGTCCTGGAGATGGACTGTGGAGAAAGGTCAGAGAGAGTCCCATTGACTCAGATACACACTGGCCCAGGAGATGGACCGGGGAGAAAGAACAGAGAGAGTCCCATTGACGCAGACACACTGGTCCTGGAGATGGACTGGGGAGAAAGGTCAGAGAGAGTCCCATTGACTCAGATACACATTGGCCCTGGAGATGGACTGGGGAGCTTGTTGAGAGTCCCATTGAATCAGATGCACACAGGTCCTGGAGATGGACTGGGGAGAAAGGTCAGAGAAAGTCCCATTGACTCAGGTACACACTGGTCCTGGAGATGGACTGGGGAGAACGGTCAGAGAAAGTCCAATTGTCTCAGATACACACTGGTCCTGGAGATGGATTGGGGAGAATGGTCAGAGTGTCCCATTGACTCAGACACACACTGTTCCTGGAGATCGACTGGGGAGAAATGTCAGAGAGACTCCCATTGACTCAGATACACACTGGTCCTGGAGATGGACTGCGTAGAATGGTCAGAGAGTCGCATTGACTCAGATACACACTGGTCCTGGAGATGGACTGGGGAGAAATGACAGAGAGAGACCTATTGACTCAGACACACGCTGGTCCTGGAGATGCACTGGTGAGAGATTTCAGAGAGATTCCCATTGACTCAGATGCACACTGGTCCTGGAGATGGACTGGAGAGAAATGTCAGAGAGATTCCCATTGACTCAGAAACACACTGGTCCTGGAGATGGACTGGGGAGATTGTTCAGAGTCCCATTGACTCAGGTACACAGAGGTCCTGGAGATGGACTGGGGAGAAAGCTCAGAGAAAGTCCCATTGACTCAGGTACACACTGGTCCTGGAGATGGACTGGGGAGAACGGTCAGAGAAAGTCCAATTGTCTCAGATACACACTGGTCCTGGAGATTGATTGGGGAGAATGGTCAGAGAGTCCCATTGACTCAGATACACACTGGTCCTGGAGATCGACTGGGGAGAAAGGTCAGAGAAAGTCCCATTGACTCAGATATGCACTGGTCCTGGAGATGGACTGGGGAGAAAGGTCAGAGAGTCCCATTGACTCAGATAGCATTGGTCCTGGAGATGGCCTGAGGAGAAAAGTCAGAGAGAGTCCCATTGACTCAGATACACACTGGTCCGAGAGATGGTCTGGGGAGAAAGGACAGAGAGAGTACCCTTGACTCAGACACACACTGGTGGTGGAGATGAACTGGAGAGAAAGATCACAGTGAGCCCCTTTGACTCCGATACACACTGGTCCTGGAGATACACTGGGGAGAATGATCATAGAGAGACTCCCATTGACACAGATACACACTGGTCCTGGAGATGGACTGGGCAGAAATGTCAGAGAGAGTCCCATTGACTCAGATACACACTGGTCCTGGAGATGGATTGGGGAGAATGTCAGGGAGAGTCCCATTGACACAGATACACACTGGCTCTTGAGATGGGCTGTGGAGGAAGGGCAGAGAGAGTCCCATTGACTCAGGTAAACACTGGTCCTGGAGATGGATTGTGGAGAATGGTCAGAGAGAGTCACATTTACTCAGATACACACTGGCCCTGGAGATGGCCTGGGGAGAAATGTCAAAGAGAGGCCCATTGACTCAGATACACGCTGGTGCTGGAGATGGTCTGGAGAGAATGGTCAGAGAGATTCCCATTGACTCAGATAAACACTGGTCCTGGAGATGGACTGGAGAGACGGATCAGAGAGAGTCCCATTGATTCAGATACATACTGGTCCTTGGGATCGACTGTGGAGAAAGGTCAGAGAGAGTCCCATTGACTCAGATACACATTGGTCCTGGAGATGGACTGGGGAGATTGTTCAGAGTCCCATTGACTCAGATACACACAGGCCCTGGAGATGGACTGGGGAGAAAGGTCAGAGAAAGTCCCATTGACTCAGGTACACACTGGTCCTGGAGATGGACTGGGGAGAATGGTCGGAGAGTCCCATTGACTCAGAAACACACTGGTCCTGGAGATGGACTGGAGAGAAAGATCAGGGAGTCCCATTGACTCAGATACACACTGGTCCTGGAGAAGGACTGTGTAGAATGTTCAGAGAGTCCCATTGACTCAGATACACACTGGTCCTGGAGATAGACTGGGGAGAATGGTCAGAGAAAGTCCAATTGTCTCAGATACACACTGTTCCTGGAGATCGACTGGGGGGAAATGTCAGAGAGAGTCCCATTGACTCAGATACACACAGGTCCTGGAGATGGACTGGGGAGAAAGGTCAGAGAGTCCCATTGATTCAGATACACACTGGTCCTGGAGATGGACTGTGTAGAATGGTCAGAGAGCCCCATTGACTCAGATACACACTGGTCCTGGAGATGGACTGGGGAGAAAGCTCAGAGAGAGACCCATTGACTCAGATACACACTGGTCCTGGAGATGGACTGGGGAGAAAGCTCAGAGAGAGACCCATTGACTCAGATACACGCTGGTCCTGGAGATGCACTGGTGAGAAATTTCAGAGAGATTCCCATTGACTCAGATACATACTGGTCCTGGAGATGGACTGAGGAGAAAAGTCAGAGAGAGTCCCATTGACACAGATACACACTGGTCTTGGAGATGGACTGGAGAGAAATGTCAGAGAGATTCCCGTTGACTCAGGTACACACTGGTCCTGGAGATGGACATTGGAGAAATGTCAGAGAGAATCCCATTGATTCAGATATACACTGGTCCTGGAGATGGACTGGGGAGATTGTTCAGAGTCCCATTAACTCAGATACACACAGGTCCTGAGATGGACTGGGGAGAAAGCTCAGAGAAAGACCCATTGACTCAGGTACATACTGGTCCTGGAGATGTACTGGGGAGAAATATCAGAGAGAGCCCCATTGACTCAGATAGACACTGGTCCTAGAGATGGACTGGGGAGAAAAGTCAGAGAGTTCCATCGACTCAGAAACACACTGGTCCTGGAGATGGCCTGAGGACAATATTCAGAGAGCGTCCCATTGACTCAGATACACACTGATCCTAGAGATGGTCTGGGGTGAAAGGACAGAGCGAGCACCCTTGACTCAGACACTCACTGGAGATGGAGATGAACTGGAGAGAAAGATCACAGTGAGTCCCTTTGACTCCGATACAAACTGGTCCTGGAGATGGACTGGGGAGAATGATCAGAGAGAGACTTCCATTGACTCAGAGACACACTGGTCCTGGAATTGGGCTGGGGAGAAATGTGACAGAGAATCCCATTGACACAGAAAAACACACTGGTCCTAGAGATGGACTGGGGAGAAAGGTCATAGAGTGTCCCATTGACTCAGATGCACACTGGTCCTGGAGATGGACTGGGGAGGAAGGTCAGAGAGAGTCCCATTGACACAGATACACACTGGTCCTGCAGATGGACTGGGGAGATTGGTCAGAGAAAGTACCATTGACTCAGATACACACTGGTCCTGGAGATGGACCGGGGACGAATGGACAGAGAGAGTCCCATTGACTCAGATACACACTGGTCCTGGAGATGGACTGGGGAGAATGGTCAGAGAGAGTTCCATTGATTCAGATACACACTGGTCCTGGAGATGGACTGGGGAGAATGGTCAGAGAATGTCACATTGACTCAGATACACACTGGTCCTGGAGAAGGGCTGGGGAGATAGGTCAGAGAGAGTCCCATTGACTCAGATACACACTGGGCCTGGAGATGGACTGGGGAGAATGTTCAGAGAGTCCGATTGGCACAGATACACAGTGGTCCTGGAGATGGACTGTGGAGGAAGTTTAGAGGGTGTCCCATTGACTCAGATACATACTGGTTCTGGAGATGGACTGGTGAGAATGGTCATATAAAGTCCCATTGACTCAGATACACACTGGTCCTTGAGATCGACTGCGGAGAAAGGTAAGGGAGCGTCCATTGACTCAGATACACACTGGTCCTGGAGATGGACTGGGGAGAAAGGTCATAGAGAGCGTCCCCCTGACTCAGATACACACTGGTCCTGGAGATGGACTGGGGACAAATGTCAGAGAGAGTCCCATTGACTCAGATACACACTGGTCCTGGAGATGGACTGTGGAGAATGGGCAGAGAGAGTTCCATTGACTCAGATACACACTGGGACTGGAGATGGACTGGGGAGCAATGTCAGACAGAGTTCCATTGACTCAGATACACACTGGTCCTGGAGATGGACTGGGGAAAAATGTCAGAGAGAGTCCCATTGACTCAGATACACACTGGTCCTGGAGATGGTCTGGGGAGACTGATCAGAGAGCGTCCCCTTGACTCAGATTCACATCGGTCCTGGAGATGAACCGGGGAGAAAATTCGAAGAGAGTCCCATGGATTCAGATACACCCTGGTCCTGGAGATGGACTGGGGAGAATGGTCAGAGAGAGTCCCATTGACTCAGACACACACTGGTCCTGGAGATGGACTGGAGAGACATTTCAGAGAGAGTCCCATTGACTCAGATACACACTAGTCCTGGAGGTGGACTGGGGAGAATGGTCAGAGAGAGTCCCATTGACTCAGATACACACTGGGCCTGCAGATGGACTGTGGAGGAAGTTTAGAGAGAGACCCATTGACTCAGATACACACTGGTACTGGAGATGGACTGGTGAGAATTATCAGATAGAGTCCCAGTGACTCAGATACACACTGGTGCTGGACATGGATTGGGAGAAAGGTCATACAGAGAGTCCCACTGACTCAGATACACACTGTTCCTGGAGATGGACTGGGGAGAAATGTCAGAGAGCCTCCCATTGACTCAGATACACACTGGTCCTGGAGATGGACTGGGAAGACAGGTCAGAGAGAGTCCCATTGACTCAGATAGACACTGGGCCTGGGGATGTACTGGGGAGAAATGTCAGAGAGCGTTCCATTGACTCAGATACACACTGGTCCTGGAGATGGACTGTGGAGAATGTTCAGAGAGAGTCCCATTGACTCAGATACACACTGGGCCTGGAGATGGACTGGGGAGAAATGTCAGAGAGAGTTCCATTGACTCAGATACACACTGGTCCTGGATATGGACTGGGGAGACTGATCAGAGAGAGTCCCCTTGACTCAGATTCACATCGGTCCTGGAGATGGACTGGGGCGATAGTTCAGAGAGAATCCCATGGATTCAGATACACTCTGGTCCTGGAGATGGACTGGAGAGAATGGTCAGAGAGATTCCCATTGACTCAGATAAACACTGGTCCTGGAGATGGACTGGAGAGACGTTTCAGAGAGAGTCCCATTGACTCAGATACACATTGGTCCTGGAAATGGACTGGGGAGATTGTTCAGAGTCCCATTGACACAGATACACACAGGTCCTATATATGGACTGGGGAGAAAGGTCAGAGAAAGTCCCATTGACACAGGTACACACTGGCCCTGGAGCTGGACTGGGGAGAACGGTCAGAGACAGTCCAATTGTCTCAGATACACACTGGTCCTGGAGATGGATTGTGTAGAATGGTCAGAGAGTCCCATTGACTTAGACACACACTGGTCCTGGAGATGGACTGGGGAGAAAGGTCAGGGAGTCCCATTGACTCAGATACACACTGGTCCTGGGGATGGACTGTGTAGAATGTTCAGAGAGTCCCATTGACTCAGATACACACTGGTCCTGGAGATGGACTGGGAAGACAGGTCAGAGAGAGTCCCATTGACTCAGATAGACACTGGGCCTGGGGATGTACTGGGGAGAAATGTCAGAGAGCGTTCCATTGACTCAGATACACACTGGTCCTGGAGATGGACTGTGGAGAATGTTCAGAGAGAGTCCCATTGACTCAGATACACACTGGGCCTGGAGATGGACTGGGGAGAAATGTCAGAGAGAGTTCCATTGACTCAGATACACACTGGTCCTGGATATGGACTGGGGAGACTGATCAGAGAGAGTCCCCTTGACTCAGATTCACATCGGTCCTGGAGATGGACTGGGGCGATAGTTCAGAGAGAATCCCATGGATTCAGATACACTCTGGTCCTGGAGATGGACTGGAGAGAATGGTCAGAGAGATTCCCATTGACTCAGATAAACACTGGTCCTGGAGATGGACTGGAGAGACGTTTCAGAGAGAGTCCCATTGACTCAGATACACATTGGTCCTGGAAATGGACTGGGGAGATTGTTCAGAGTCCCATTGACACAGATACACACAGGTCCTATATATGGACTGGGGAGAAAGGTCAGAGAAAGTCCCATTGACACAGGTACACACTGGCCCTGGAGCTGGACTGGGGAGAACGGTCAGAGACAGTCCAATTGTCTCAGATACACACTGGTCCTGGAGATGGATTGTGTAGAATGGTCAGAGAGTCCCATTGACTTAGACACACACTGGTCCTGGAGATGGACTGGGGAGAAAGGTCAGGGAGTCCCATTGACTCAGATACACACTGGTCCTGGGGATGGACTGTGTAGAATGTTCAGAGAGTCCCATTGACTCAGATACACAATGGTCCTGGAGGTAGACTGGGGAGAACGGTCAGAGAAAGTCCAATTGTCTCAGATACACACTGTTCCTGGAGATCGACTGGGGTGAAATGTCAGAGAGAGCCCCATTGACTCAGATACACACTGGTCCTGGAGATGGACTTGGGAGAAAGGTCAGAGAGTCCCATTGACTCAGATACACACTGGTCCTGGAGATGGGCTGGGGAGAAAGTACAGAGAGACCCATTGACTCAGATACACGCTGGTCCTGGAGATGCACTGGTGAGAAATGTCAGAGAGATACCCGTTGACTCAGGTACACACTGGTCCTGGAGATGGACTTTGGAGAAGTGTCAAAGAGAATCCCATTGACTCAGATACTCACAGGGCCTGAGATGGACTGGGGAGAAAGCTCAGAGAAAGTCCCATTGACTCAGGTACACACTGGTCCTGGAGATCGACTGGGGAGAAATGTCAGAGAGAGTCCCATTGACTCAGATATACACTGGTCCTGGAGATGGACTGGGGAGAAAAGTCAGAGAGTCCCATTGACTCAGATACACACTGGTCCTGGAGATGGCCTGAGGAGAAAATTCAGAGAGCGTCCCATTGACACAGATACACGCTGGTCCAAGAGATGGTCTGGGGAGAAGGGACAGAGAGAGTACCCTTGACTCAGACACACACTGGAGATGGAGATGAACTGGAGAGAAAGATCACAGTGAGTCCCTTTGACTCCGATACACACTGGTCCTGGAGATGGACTGGGGAGAATGATCAGAGAGAGACTCCCATTGACTCAGAGACACACTGGTCCTGGAATTGGGCTGGGAAGAAATGTGACAGAGAATCCCATTGACACAGACAATCACACTGGTCCTAGAGATGGACTGGGGAGAAAGGTCAGAGAGTGTCCCATTGACTCACATAAACACTGGTCCTTGAGATGGACTCGGGAGAAATGTCAGAGAGTCCCATTGACTCAGATACACACTGCTTCTGGCGATGGACTTGGGAGAAAGTTCAGAGGGAGTCCCATTGACTCAGATGCAAACTGGTACTGGAGATGGGCTGGGGAGGAATTTCAGAGAGTCCAATTGACTCAGATACACACTGGTCCTGGAGATGGACTGGGGAGAAATGTCAGAGTGTCCCATTGACCCAGATACACACTGGTCCTGGAGATGGACTGGGGAGAATGGCCAGAGACTGTCCCATTGTCTCAGATACACACTGGTCCCGGAGGTGGACCGGGGAGAAAGGACCGATAGAGTACCATAGATTCAGATACACACTGGTCCTGTAGATGGACTGGGGAGGAAGGTCAGAGAGAGTCCCATTGACACAGATACACGCTGGTCCTGCAGATGGACTGGGGAGATTGGTCAGAGAAAGTACCATTTACTCAGATACACACTGGTCCTGGAGATGGACTGGGGAGAATGGTCAGAGAGAGTCCCATTGATTCAGATACACACTGGTCCTGGAGATGGACTGGGGAGAAAGGTCAGAGAAAGTCACATTGACTCAGATACACACTGGTCCTGGAGAAGGAATGGGGAGAAAGGTCAGAGAGACTCCCATTGACTCAGATACACACTGGGCCTGGAGATGGATTGGGGAGAATGGTCAGAGAGTCCGATTGGCACAGATACACACTGGTCCTGGAGATGGACTGCGGAGAAATGTCAGAGAGAGTCCCATTGACTCAGATAGACACTGGACCTGGAGACGGAATGGGGTAAATGGTAAGAGAGAGTCCCATTGACTCAGATACACACTGGTCCTGGAGATGGACTGTGGAGAAAGGTCACAGAGAGTCCCATTGACTCAGATACACATTGGGCCTGGAGATGGATTGGGGAGAAATGTCTGAGAGAGTTCCATTGACTCAGATATACATTGGTCCTGGAGATGGACTGGGGAGATTGTTCAGAGTCCCTTTGACTCAGATACACACAGGTCCTATAGATGGACTGGGGAGAATGGTCAGAGAAAGTCCCATTGACACAGGTACAGACTGGTTCTGGAGATGGACTGGGGAGAACGGTCAGAGAAAGTCCAATTGTCTCAGGTACAGACTGGTCCTGGAGATGGATTGTGTAGAATGGTCAGAGAGTCCCATTGACTCAGACACACACTGGTCCTGGAGATGGACTGGGGAGAAAGATCAGGGAGTCCCATTGACTCAGATACACACTGGTCCTGGAGATGGACTGTGTAGAATGTTCAGAGAGTCCCATTGACTCAGATACACAATGGTCCTGGAGATAGACTGGGGAGAACGGTCAGACAAAGTCCAATTGTCTCAGATACACACTGTTCCTGGAGATCGACTGGGGAGAAATGTCAGAGAGAGTCCCATTGACTCAGATACACACTGGTCCTGGAGATGGACTGGGGAGAAAGGTCAGAGAGTCCCATTGACTCAGATACACACTGGTCCTGGAGATGGGCTGCGTAGAATGGTCAGAGAGCCCCATTGACTCAGATACACACTGGTCCTGGAGATTGACTGGGGAGAAAGGCCAGAGAGAGACCCATTGACTCAGATACACGCTGGTCCTGGAAATGCACTGGTGCGAAATTTCATGGAGATTCCCATTGACTCAGACACACACTGGTCCTGGAGATGGACTGAGGAGAAAAGTCAGAGAGAGTCCCATTGACACAGATACACACTGGTCTTGGAGATGGACTGGAGAGAAATGTCAGAGAGATTCCCGTTGACGCAGGTACACACTGGTCCTGGAGATGGACTTTGGAGAAATGTCAGAGAGTATCCCATTGACTCAGATATACACTGGTCCTGGAGATGGACTGGGGAGATTGTTCAGAGTCCCATTGACTCAGATACACACAGGTCCTGAGATGGACTGGGGAGAAAGCTCAGAGAAAGTCCCATTGACTCAGGTACACACTGGTCCTGGAGATCGACTGGGGAGAAATGTCAGAAAGAGTCCCATTGACTCAGATACACACTGGTCCTGGAGATGGCCTGAGGAGAAAATTCAGAGAGCGTCCCATTGACTAAGATACATACTGGTCCAAGAGATGGTCTGGGGAGAAGGGACAGAGAGAGTACCCTTGACTCACACACACACTGGAGATGGAGATGAACTGGAGAGAAAGATCACAGTGAGTCCCTTTGACTCCGATACACACTGGTCCTGGAGATGGACTGGGGAGAATGATCAGAGAGAGACTTCCATTGACTCAGAGACACACTGGTCCTGGAATTGGGCTGGGGAGAAATGTGACAGAGAATCCCATTGACACAGACAAACACACTGGTCCTAGAGATGGACTGGGGAGAGATGTCAGAGAGAGTCCCATTGACTCAGATAGACACTGGTCCTGGAGACGGAATGGGGAAAATGGTAAGAGAGAGTCCCATTGACGCAGATACACACTGGTCCTGGAGATGGACTGTGGAGAATGGTCAGAGAGAGTCCCATTGACTCAGATACACACTGGGCCTGGAGATGGACTGGGGAGAAATGCCTGAGAGAGTTCCATTGACTCAGATACACACTGGTCCTGGAGATGGACTGGGGAAAAATGTCAGAGAGAGTCCCATTGACTCAGATACAAACTGGTCCTGGAGATGGTCTGGGGAGACTGATCAGAGAGATTCCCCTTGACTCAGATTCACATCGGTCCTGGAGATGGACAGGGGAGAAATGTCAGAGAGAGTCCCATGGATTCAGATACACCCTGGTCCTGGAGATGGACTGGGGAGAATGGTCAGAGAGAGTCCCATTGACTCAGATACACACTGGTCCTGGAGGTGGACTGGGGAGAATGGTCAGAGGGAGTCCCATGACTCAGATACACACTGGGCCTGGAGATGGACTGTGGAGGAAGTTTAGAGAGAGACCCATTGACTCAGATACACACTGGTACTGGAGATGGACTGGTGAGAATGATCAGATAGAGTCCCAGAGACTCAGATACACACTGGTCCTGGACATGGATTGGGAGAAAGGTCATACAGAGACTCCCACTGACTCAGATACACACTGGTCCTGGAGATGGACTGGGGAGAAATGTCAGAGAGCCTCCCATTGACTCAGATACACACTGGTCCTGGAGGCGGACAGGGGAGAATGGTCAGAGAGTCCGATTGGCACAGATACACACTGGTCCTGGAGATGGACTGTGGAGGAAGTTTAGAGGGTGTCCCATTGACTCAGATACATACTGGTACTGGAGATGGACTGGTGAGAATGGTCAGATAAAGTCCCATTGACTCAGATACACACTGGTCCTTCAGATGGACTGTGGAGAAATGTCAGAGAGAGTCCCATTGACTCCGATAGACACTGGTGCTGGAGATGGAATGGGGAAAATGGTAAGAGAGAGTCCCATTGACTCAGATACACACTGGTCCTGGAGATGGACTGTGGAGAATGGTCAGAGAGAGTTCCATTGACTCAGATACACACTGGGCCTGGAGATGGACTGGGGAGAAATGTCAGACAGAGTTCCATTGACTCAGATACACACTGGTCCTGGAGATGGACTGGGGAAAAATGTCAGAGAGAGTCCCATTGACTCAGATACATACTGGTCCTGGAGATGGTCTGGGGAGACTGATCAGAGAGAGTCCCCTTGACTCAGATTCACATCGGTCCTGGAGATGGACCGGGGAGAAAGGTCGGAGAGAGTCCCATGGATTCAGATACACCCTGGTCCTGGAGATGGACTGGGGAGAATGGTCAGAGAGAGTCCCATTGACTCAGATACACACTGGTCCTGGAGATGGACTGGAGAGACATTTCAGAGAGAGTCCCATTAACTCAGATACACACTGGTCCTGGAGGTGGACTGGGGAGAATGGTCAGAGAGAGTCCCATTGACTCAGATACACACTGGGCCTGGAGATGGACTGTGGAGGAAGTTTAGAGAGAGACCCATTGACTCAGATACACACTGGTACTGGAGATGGACTGGTGAGAATTATCAGATAGAGTCCCAGTGACTCAGATACACACTGGTGCTGGACATGGATTGGGAGAAAGGTCGTCCAGAGAGTCCCACTGACTCAGATACACACTGGTCCTGGAGATGGACTGGGGAGAAATGTCAGAGAGCCTCCCATTGACTCAGATCCACACTGGTCCTGGAGATGGACTGGGAAGACAGGTCAGAGAGAGTCCCATTGACTCAGATAGACACTGGGCCTGGGGATGTACAGGGGAGAAATGTCAGAGAGCGTTCCATTGACTCAGATACACACTGGTCCTGGAGATGGACTGCGGAGAATGGTCAGAGAGAGTTCCATTGACTCAGATACACACTGGTCCTGGATATGGACTGGGGAGACTGATCAGAGAGAGTCCCCTTGACTCAGATTCACATCGGTCCTGGAGATGGACTGGGGCGATAGTTCAGAGAGAATCCCATGGATTCAGATACACCCTGGTCCTGGAGATGGACTGGTGAGAATGATCAGATAGAGTCCCAGAGACTCAGATACACACTGGTCCTGGACATGGATTGGGAGAAAGGTCATACAGAGACTCCCACTGACTCAGAGACACACTGGTCCTGGAGATGGACTGGGGAGAAATGTCAGAGAGCCTGCCATTGACTCAGATACACACTGGTCCTGGAGGTGGACAGGGGAGAATGGTCAGAGAGTCCGATTGGCACAGATACACACTGGTCCTGGAGATGGACTGTGGAGGAAGTTTAGAGGGTGTCCCATTGACTCAGATACATACTGGTACTGGAGATGGACTGGTGAGAATGGTCAGATAAAGTCCCATTGACTCAGATACACACTGGTCCTTCAGATGGACTGTGGAGAAATGTCAGAGAGAGTCCCATTGACTCAGATAGACACTGGTGCTGGAGATGGAATGGGGAAAATGGTAAGAGAGAGTCCCATTGACTCAGATACACACTGGTCCTGGAGATGGACTGTGGAGAATGGTCAGAGAGAGTTCCATTGACTCAGATACACACTGGGCCTGGAGATGGACTGGGGAGAAATGTCAGACAGAGTTCCATTGACTCAGATACACACTGGTCCTGGAGATGGACTGGGGAAAAATGTCAGAGAGAGTCCCATTGACTCAGATACACACTGGTCCTGGAGATGGTTTGGGGAGACTGATCAGAGAGAGTCCCCTTGACTCAGATTCACATCGGTCCTGGAGATGGACCGGGGAGAAAGGTCGGAGAGAGTCCCATGGTTTCAGATACACCCTGGTCCTGGAGATGGACTGGGGAGAATGGTCAGAGAGAGTCCCATTGACTCAGATACACACTGGTCCTGGAGATGGACTGGAGAGACATTTCAGAGAGAGTCCCATTGACTCAGATACACACTGGTCCTGGAGATGGAATGGGGAAAATGGTAAGAGAGAGTCCCATTGACTCAGATACACACTGGTCCTGGAGATGGACTGTGGAGAATGGTCAGAGGGTGTCCCATTGACTCAGATACATACTGGTACTGGAGATGGACTGGTGAGAATTGTCAGATAAAGTCCCATTGACTCAGATACACACTGGTCCTTCAGATGGACTGTGGAGAAATGTCAGAGAGAGTCCCATTGACTCAGATAGACACTGGTGCTGGAGATGGAATGGGGAAAATGGTAAGAGAGAGTCCCATTGACTCAGATACACACTGGTCCTGTCTATTTATAAAGCCTCTGTCGCTGGTCCTGTCTCTTTATAAAGCCGGTGTGACTGGCCCTGTCTCTTTATAAAGCCTGTGAGACTGGTCCTGACTCTTTATAAAGCCTGTTTCACTGGTCCTGTCTCTTTATAAAGCCTGTGTGACTGGTCCTGTCTCTTTATAAAGCCTGTGTGACTGGTCCTGTCTCTTTATAAAGCCTGTGTGTCTGGTTCTGTCTCTTTTGAAAGCCTGTGTGACTGGTCCTGTCTCTTTATAAAGCCTGTGTGACTGGTCCTGCCTCTTTAGAAAGACTGTGTGACTGGTCCTGTCTCTTTATAAAGCCTGTGTGTCTGGTCCTGTCACTTTATAAAGCCTGTGTGACTGGTCCTGTCTCTTTATAAAGCCAATTGTGACTGGTCCTGTTTCTTTATAAAGCCTGTGTGACTGGTCCTGTCTCTTTATAAACACTGTGTGACTGGTGCTGTCTCTTTATAAAGCCTGTTGACTGGTCCTGTTTCTTTTTAAAGCCCGTGTGACTGGTCCTGTCTCTTTATAAAGCCTGTGTGACTGGTCCTGTCTCTTTATAAAGCCCGTGTGTCTGGTCCTGTCTCTTTATAAAGCCTGTGTGACTGGTCCTGTCTCTTTATAAAGCCAGTGTTTCTGGTCCTGTCTCTTTATAAAGCCTGTGTGACTGGTCCTGTCTCTTTATAAAGCCTGTGTGACTGGTCCAGTCTCTTTATAACGCCTGTGTGTCTGTTCCTGTCTCTTTATAAACCTGTGTGACTGGTCCTGTCTCCTTATAAAGCCTGTGTGACTGGTCCTGTCTCTTTATAAAGCCTGTGTGTCTGGTCCTGTCTCATTATAAAGCCCGTGTGACTGGTCCTGTCTCTTCATAAAGCCTGTGTGACTAGTCCTGTCTCTTTATAATGTGTGTGTGACTGGTCCTGTCTCTTTTTAAGCCTGTGTGACTGGTCCTGTCTCTTTATAAAGCCTGTGTGACTGGTCCTGTCTCTTTATAAAGCCAGTGTGACTGGTCCTGTCTCTTTATAAAGCCTGTGTGACTGGTCCTGTCTCTTTATAAAGCCTGTGTGACTGGTCCTGCCTCTTTATAAAGCCTGTGTGACTGGTCCTGTCTCTTTTTAATGTATGTGTGACTGGTCCTGTCTCTTTATAAAGCCTGTTTGACTGGCCCTGTCTCTTTATAAAGCCTGTGTGACTGTTCCTGTCTCTTTATAAAGCCTGTGTGACTGGTCCTGTCTCTTTATAAAATATGTGTGACTGGTCCTGTCTCCTTATAAAGCCTGTGTGTCTGGTCCTGTCTCTTTATAAAGCCTGTGTGACTGGTCCTGTCTCTTTATAAAGCCTGTGTGACTGGTCCTGTCTCTTTATAAAATCTGTGTGACTGGTCCTGTCTCTTTATAAGAACTGTGTGACTGGTCCTGTCTCTTTATAAAGCCTGTGTGATTGGTCCTGTCTCTTTATAACGCCTGTGTGACTGGTCCTCTCTCATTATAAAGCCAGTGTGTCTGGTCCTGTCTCTTTATAAAGCCTGTGTGACTGGTCCTATCTCTTTATAAAGCCTGTGTGTCTGGTCCTGTCTCTTTATAAAGCCTGTGTGACTGGCCCTGTCTCTTTATAAGAACTGTGTGACTGGTCCTGTCTGTTTATAAAGCCTGTGTGACTGGTCCTGTCTCTTTATAAAGCCTGTGAGACTGGTCCTGTCTCTTTATAAAGCCTGTGTGACTGGTCCTGTCTATTTATAAAGCCTGTGTGACTGGTCCTGTCACTTTATAAAGACTGTGTGACTTGTCCTGTCTATTTATAAAGCCTCTGTCGCTGGTCCTGTCTCTTTATAAAGCCGGTGTGACTGGCCCTGTCTCTTTATAAAGCCTGTGAGACTGGTCCTGACTCTTTATAAAGCCTGTTTGACAGGTCCTGTCTCTTTATAATGCCTGTGTGACTGCTCCTGTCTCTTTATGAAATCTGTGTGACTGGTCCTGTCTCTATATAAAGCCTGAGTGACTGGTCCTGTCTCTTTATAATGCCTGTATATCTGGTCCTGTCTCTTTATAAAGCCTGTGTCACTGGTCCTGTCTCTTTATAAAGCCTGTGTGACAGGTCCTGTCTCTTTATAAAGCCTGTGTGTCTGGTCCTGTCTCTTAATAAAGGCTGTGTGTCTGGTCCTGTCTCTTTATAAAGCCTGTGTGACTGGTCCTGTCTCTTTATAAAGCCTCTGTGACTGGTCCTGTCTCTTTATAAAGCCTGTGTGACTGGTCCTGTCTCTTTATAAAGCCAGTGTGACTGGTCCTGTCTCTTTATAAAGCCTGTGTGACTTGTCCTGTCTCCTTATAAAGCCTGTGTGACTGGTCCTGTCTCTTTATAAAATATGTGTGACTGGTCCTGTCTCCTTATAAAGCCTGTGTGTCTGGTCCTGTCTCTATATAAAGCCTGTGTGACTGGTCCTGTCTCTTTATAAAGCCTGTGTGACTGGTCCTGTCTCTTTATAAAATCTGTGTGACTTGTCCTGTCTCTTTATAAAGCCTGTGTGACTGGTCCTGTCTCTTTATAAGAACTGTGTGACTGATCCTGTCTCTTTATAAAGCCTGTGTGACTGGTCCTGTCTCTTTATAAAGCCTGTGTGTCTGGTCCTTTCTCTTTATAAGAACTGTGTGACTGGTCCTGTCTCTTTATAAAGCCTGTGTGACTGGTCCTGTCTCTTTATAAGAACTGTGTGACTGGTCCTGTCTCTTTATAAAGCCTGTGTGACTGGTCCTCTCTCTTTATAAAGGCTGTGTGTCTGGTCCTTTCTCTTTATAAAGCCTGTGTGTCTGGTCCTTTCTCTTTATAAAGCCTGTGTGACTGGTCCTCTCTCTTTATAAAGCCTGTGTGACTGGTCCTATCTCTTTATAAAGCCTGTGTGTCTGGTCCTGTCTCTTTATAAAGCCTCTGTGACTGGCCCTGTCTCTTTATAAAGCCTGTGTGACTGGTCCTGTCTCTTTATAAAGCCTGTGTGACTGGTCCTGTCTCTTTATAAAGCCTGTGTGACTGGTCCTGTCTCTTTACAAAGCCTGTGTGACTGTTCCTGTCTCTTTATAAAGCCAATTGTGACTGGTCCTGTTTCTTTATAAAGCCTGTGTGACTGGTCCTGTCTCTTTATAAAGCCTGTGTGTCTGGTTCTGTCTCTTTTGAAAGCCTGTGTGACTGGTCCTGTCTCTTTATAAAGCCTGTGTGACTGGTCCTGTCTCTTTATAAAGCATGTGTGACTGGTCCTGTCTCTTTATAAAGCCTGTGTGACTGGTCCTGTCTCTTTATAAAGCCTGTGTGTCTGGTCCTCTCTCATTATAAACCTGTGTGACTGGTCCTGTCTCTTTATAAAGCCTGTGTGACTGGTCCTGTCTCTTTATAAAGCCTGTGTGTCTGGTCCTGTCTCTTTATAAAGCCTGTGTGTCTGGTCCTGTTTCTTTATAAAGCCTGTGTGACTGGTCCTTTCTCTTTATAAAGCCTGTGTGACTGGTCCTGTCTATTTATAAAGCCTGTGTGACTGGTCCTGTCACTTTATAAAGCCTGTGTGACTGCTCCTGTCTATTTATAAAGCCTCTGTCGCTGGTCCTGTCTCTTTATAAAGCCGGTGTGACTGGCCCTGTCTCTTTACAAAGCCTGTGAGACTGGTCCTGACTCTTTACAAAACCTGTTTGACTGGTCCTGTCTCTTTATAATGCCTGTGTGACTGGTCCTGTCTATTTATAAAGCCTCTGTCGCTGGTCCTGTCTCTTTATAAAGCCGGTGTGACTGGCCCTGTCTCTTTATAAAGCCTGTGAGACTGGTCCTGACTCTTTATAAAGCCTGTGTGACTGGTCCTGTCTTTTTATAAAACCTGTGTGACTGGTCCTGTCTCTTTATAAAGTCTGTGTGTCTGGTTCTGTCTCTTTTGAAAGCCTGTGTGACTGGTCCTGTCTCTTTATAAAGCCTGTGTGACTGGTCCTGTCTCTTTAGAAAGACTGTGTGACTGGTCCTCTCTCTTTATAAAGCCTGTGTGACTGGTCCTGTCTCTTTATAAAGCCTGTGTGACTGGTCCTGTCTCTTTATAAAGCCTGTGTGACTGGTCCTGTCTCTTTATAATGTGTGTGTGACTGGTCCTGTCTCTTTATAAAGCCTGTGTGACTGGTCCTGCCACTTTTTAACGCCTGTGTGACTGGTCCTGTCTCTTTATAAAGCCTGTGTGACTGGGCATGTCTCTTTGTAAAGCCTGTGTGACTTGTCCTGTCTCTTTATAAAGCCTGAGTGACTGGTCCTGTCTCTTTATAAAGCCTGTGTGACTGGTCCTGTCTCTTTATAATGCCTGTGTGACTGGTCCTGTCTCTTTATAAAATCTGTGTGATCGGGCCTGTCTCTTTATAAAGCCTGAGTGACTGGTCCTGTCCCTTTATAATGCCTGTGTATCTGGTCCTGTCTCTTTATAAAGCCTGTGTCACTGGTCCTGTCTCTTTATAAAGCCTGTGTGACAGGTCCTGTCTCTTTATAAAGCCTGTGTGTCTGGTCCTGTCTCTTAATAAAGGCTGTGTGTCTGGTCCTGTCTCTTTATAAAGCCTGTGTGACTGGTCCTGTCTCTTTATAAAGCCTGTGTGACTGGTCCTGTCTCTTTATAAGACCTGTGTGACTTGTCCTCTCTCTTTATAAAGCCTCTGTGACTGGTCCTGTCTCTTTATAAAGCCTGTGTGTCTGGTCCTGTCTCTTTATAATGCCTGTGTATCCGATCCTGTCTCTTTATAAAGCCTGTGTGACTGGTCCTGTCTATTTATAAAGCCTGTGTGACTGGTCCTGTCTCTTTATAACGCCTGTGTGTCTGTTCCTGTCTCTTTATAAACCTGTGTGACTGGTCCTGTCTCTTTATAAAGCCTGTGTGACTGGTCCTGTCTCTTTATAATGTGTGTGTGACTGGTCCTGTCTCTTTTTAAGCCTGTGTGACTGGTCCTGTCTCTTTATAAAACCTGTGTGACTGGTCCTGTCTCTTTTTAAAGCCAGTGTGACTGGTCCTGTCTCTTTATAAAGCCTGTGTGACTGGTCCTGTCTCTTTATTAAGCCTGTGTGACTGGTCCTGTCTCTTTATAAAGCCTGTGTGACTGGTCCTGTCTGTTTTTAATCTTTGTGTGACTGGTCCTGTCTCTTTATAAAGCCTGTTTGACTGGTCCTGTCTCTTTATAAAGTCCGTGTGACTGTTCCTGTCTCTTTATAAAGCCTGTGTGACTGGTCCTGTCTCTTTATAAAATATGTGTGACTGGTCCTGTATCTTTATAAAATATGTTTGTCTGGTCCTGTCTCCTTATAAAGCCTGTGTGTCTGGTCCTGTCTCTTTATAAAGCCTGTGTGACTGGTCCTGTCTCTTTATAAAGCCTGTGTGACTGGTCCTGTCTCTTCATAAAATCTGTGTGACTGGTCCTGTCTCTTTATAAAGCCTGTGTGACTGGTCCTGTCTCTTTATAAGAACTGTGTGACTGGTCCTGTCTCTTTATAAAACCTGTGTGACTGGTCCTGTCTCTTTATAACGCCTGTGTGACTGGTCCTCTCTCTTTATAAAGCCTGTGTGTCTGGTCCTGTCTCTTTATAAAGCCTGTGTGACTGGTCCTGTCTCTTTATAAAGCCTGTGTGACTGGTCCTGTCTATTTATAAAGCCTGTGTGACTGGTCCTGTCACTTTATAAAGACTGTGTGACTTGTCCTGTCTATTTATAAAGCCTCTGTCGCTGGTCCTGTCTCTTTATAAAGCCGGTGTGACTGGCCCTGTCTCTTTATAAAGCCTGTGAGACTGGTCCTGACTCTTTATGAAATCTGTGTGACTGGTCCTGTCTCTATATAAAGCCTGAGTGACTGGTCCTGTTTCTTTATAACGCTTGTGTGACTGGTCCTGTCTCTTTATAAACCCTGTGTCACTGGTGCTGTCTCTTTATAAAGCCTGTTGACTGGTCCTGTCTCTTTATAAAGCCCGTGTGACTGGTCCTGTCTCTTTATAAAGCCTGTGTGACTGGTCCTGTCTCTTTATAAAGCCCGTGTGTCTGGTCCTGTCTCTTTATAAAGCCTGTGTGACTGGTCCTGTCTCTTTATAAAGCCAGTGTTTCTGGTCCTGTCTCTTTATAAAGCCTGTGTGACTGGTCCAGTCTCTTTATAAAGCCTGTGTGACTGGTCCTATCTCTTTATAAAGCCTGTGTGACTGGTCCTGTCTCTTTATAAAGTCTGTGTGACTGGTCCTGTCTCTTTATAAAGCCTGTGTGACTGGTCCTGTCTCTCTATAAAGCCTGTTTGACTGATCCTGTCTCGTTATAAAGCCTGTGTGACTGGTCCTGTCTCTTTATAAAGTCTGTGTGACTGGTCCTGTCTCTTTATAAAGCCTGTTGACTGGTCCTGTCTCTTTATAAACCCCGTATGACTGGTCCTGTCTCTTTACAAAGCCTGTGTGACTGGTCCTGTCTCTTTATAAAGCCCGTGTGTCTGGTCCTGTCTCTTTATAAAGCCTGTGTGACTGGTCCTGTCTCTTCATAAAGCCAGTGTTTCTGGTCCTGTCTCTTTATAAAGCCTGTGTGACTGGTCCAGTCTCTTTATAAAGCCTGTGTGACTGGTCCAGTCTCTTTAAAAAGCCTGTGTGACTGGTCCTGTCTCTTTATAAAGCCTGTGTGACTGGTCCTGTCACTTTAAAAAGCCGTTGTGACTGGTCCTGTCTCTTTATAAAGCCTGTGTGACTGGTCCTGTCTCTTTACAAAGCCTGTGTGACTGTTCCTGTCTCTTTATAAAGCCAGTGTGACTGGTCGTGTTTCTTTATAAAGCCTGTGTGACTGGTCCTGTCTCTTTATAAAGCCTGTGTGACTGGTCCTGTCTCTTTATAAAGATGGTGTGTCTGGTGCTGTCTCTTTATAAAGCCTGTGTGACTGGTCCTGTCTCTTTATAAAGCCCGTGTGTCTGTTCTTTTCTCTTTATAAAGCCTGTGTGACTGGTCCTGTCTCTTTATAAAGCCTGTGTTTCTGGTCCTGTCTCTTTATAAAGCCTGTGTGACTGGTCCAGTCTCTTTAAAAAGCCTGTGTGACTGGTCCTGTCTCTTTATAAAGCCTGTGCGACTGGTCCTGTCTCTTTATAAAGCCTGTGTGACTGGTCCTGTCGCTTTATAAAGCCTGTGTGACTGGTCCTGTCTCTTTATAAAGCCTGTGTGACTGGTCCTGTCTCTTTATAATGCCTGTGTGACTGGTCCTGTCTCTTTATAATGTGTGTGTGACTGGTCCTGTCTCTTCATAAAGCCCGTGTGTCTGGTCCTGTCTCTTTTTCAAGTCTGTGTGACTGGTCCTGTCACTTTATAAAGCCCGTGTTTCTGGTCCTGTCTCTTTATAAAGCCTGTGTGACTGGTCCAGTCTCTTTATAAAGCCTGTGTGACTGGTCCTGTCTCTTTATAAAGCCTGTGTGACTGGTCCTGTCTCTTTATAAAGCCTGTGTGACTAGCCCTGTCTATTTATAAAGCCTGTGTGACTGGTCCTGTCTCTTTATAATGTGTGTGTGACTGGTCCTGTCTCTTTATAAAGTCTGTGTGAATGGATCTGTCTCTTTATAAAGTCTGTGTGACTGGTCCTGTCTCTTTATAAAGCCTGTGTGACTGGGCCAGTCTCTTTTAAGCATCTGTGTGACTGGTCCTGTCTGTTTATAAAGCCCGTGTGACTGGTCCTGTCTTTTTATAAAGCCTGTGTGACGGTTCCTGTCTCTTTATAAAGCCTGTGTGACTGGTCCTCTCTCTTTGTAAAGCCTGTGTGACTGGTCCTGTCTCTTTATAAAGCCTATGTGACTGGTCCTGTCTCTTTATAAAGCCTGTGTGAATGGCCCGGTCTCTTTATAAAGCCTGTGTGACTGGTCCTCTCTCATTATGAACCTGTGTGACTGGCCCTGTCTCTTTATAAAGCCTGTGTGACTGATCCTGTCTCTTTATAAAGCCAGTGTGACTGGTCCTGTCTCTTTATAAAGCCTGTGTGACTGGTCCTGTCTCTTTATAAAGCCTGTGTGACTGGTCCTATCTCTTTATAAAGTCTGTGTGACTGGTCCTGTCTCTTTATAAAGCCTGTGTGACTGGTCCTGTCTCTTTAGTCAGCCTGTGTGACTGGTCCTGTCTCTTTATAAAGCCTGTGTGACTGTTCCTGTCTCTTTATAAAGCCAGTGTCACTGGTCCTGTTTCTTTATAAAGCCTGTGTGACTGGTCCTGTCTCTTTATAAAGTCTGTGTGACTGGTCCTGTCTTTTTATAAAGCCTGTGTGACGGGTCCTGTCTCTTTATAATGCCTGTGGGACAGGTCCTGTCTTATTATAAAGCCAGTGTGACTGGTCCTGTCTCTTTATAAAGCCTGTGTGACTGGTCCTGTCTCTTTATAAAGCCTGTGTGTCTGGTCCTGTCTCTTTATAAAGCCTGTGTGACTGGTCCAGTCTCTTTATAAAGCCTGTGTGCCTGGTCCTGTCTCTTTATAAAGCCTGTGTGACTGGTCCTGTCTCTTTATACAGCCTGTGTGACTGGTCCTGTCTCTTTATAAAGCCTGTGTGACTGGTCCTGTCTCTTTCTAAAGCCTGTGTGACTGGTCCTGTCGATTTATAAAGCCTGTGTGACTGGTCCTGTCTCTTTATAACGCCTGTGTGTCTTGTCCTGTCTCTTTATAACGCCTGTGTGACTGGTCCTGTCTCATTATAAAGCCTATGTGTCTGGTCCTGTCTCTTTATAAAGCCTGTGTGTCTGGTCCTGTCTCTTTATAAAGCCTGTGTGACTGGTCCTGTCTCTTTATAAAGCCTGTGTGTCTGGTTCTGTCTCTTTTGAAAGCCTGTGTGTCTAGTCCTGTCTCTTTATAAAGCCTGTGTGACTGGTCCAGTCTCTTTATAAAGCCTGTGTGCCTGGTCCTGTCTCTTTATAAAGCCTGTGTGACTGGTCCTGTCTCTTTATACAGCCTGTGTGACTGGTCCTGTCTCTTTATAAAGCCTGTGTGACTGGTCCTGTCTCTTTCTAAAGCCTGTGTGACTGGTCCTGTCGATTTATAAAGCCTGTGTGACTGGTCCTGTCTCTTTATAACGCCTGTGTGTCTTGTCCTGTCTCTTTATAACGCCTGTGTGACTGGTCCTCTCTCATTATAAAGCCTATGTGTCTGGTCTTGTCTCTTTATAAATCCAGTGTGACTGGTCCTGTCTCTTTATAAAGCCTGTGTGACTGGTCATGTCTCTTTATAAAGCCAGTGTGACTGGTCCTGTCTCTTTATAAAGCCTGTGTGTCTGGTCCTGTCTCTTTATAAAGCCTGTGTGACTGGTCCTGTCTCTTTATAAAGCCTGTGTGTCTGGTTCTGTCTCTTTTGAAAGCCTGTGTGACTGGTCCTGTCTCTTTATAAAGCCTGTGTGACTGGTCCTGTCTCTTTAGAAAGACTTTGTGACTGGTCCTGTCTCTTTATAAAGCCTGTGTGACTGGTCCTGTCTCTTTATAATGTGTGTGTGACTGGTCCTGTCTCTTTATAAAGCCTGTGTGACTGGTCCTGCCACTTTATAAAGCCTGTGTGACTGGTCCTGTCTCTTTATAAAGCCTGTGTGACTGGGCATTTCTCTTTATAAAGCCTGTGTGACTTGTCCTGTCTCTTTATAAAGCCTGTGTGACTGGTCCTGTCTCTTTATAAAGCCTGAGTGACTGGTCCTGTCTCTTTGTAAAGCCTGTGTTACTGGTCCTGTCTCTTTATAATGCCTGTGTAACTGGTCCTGTCTCTTAATAAAATCTGTGTGACTGGTCCTGTCTCTATATAAAGCCTGAGTGACTGGTCCTGTCTCTTTATAATGCCTGTGTATCTGGTCCTGTCTCTTTATAAAGCCTGTGTCACTGGTCCTGTCTCTTTATAAAGCCTGTGTGACAGGTCCTGTCTCTTTATAAAGCCCGTGTGTCTGGTCCTGTCTCTTACTAAAGGCTGTGTGTCTGGTCCTGTCTCTTTATAAAGCCTGTGTGACTGGGCCTGTCTCTTTATAAAGCCTCTGTGACTGGTCCTGTCTCTTTATAAGGCCTGTGTGACTGGTCCTCTCTCTTTATAAAGCCTCTGTGACTGGTCCTGTCTCTTTATAAAGCCTGTGTGACTGGTCCTGTCTCTTTATAATGCCTGTGTATCTGGTCCTGTCTCTTTATAAAGCCTGTGTGACTGGTCCTGTCTATTTATAAAGCCTGTGTGACTGGTCCTGTCTCTTTATAACGCCTGTGTGTCTGTTCCTGTCCCTTTATAAACCTGTGTGACTGGTCCTGTCTCTTTATAAAGCCTGTCTGACTGGTCCTGTCTCATTATAAAGCCCGTGTGACTGGTCCTGTCTCTTTATAAAGCCTGTGTGACTGGTCCTGTCTCTTTATAAAGCCTGTGTGTGACTGGTCCTGTCTCTTTATAATGTGTGTGTGACTGATCCTGCCTCTTTTTAAGCCTGTGTGACTGGTCCTGTCTCTTTATAAAGCCTGTGTGACTGGTCCTGTCTCTTTATAAAGCCAGTGTGACTGGTCCTGTCTCTTTATAAAGCCTGTGTGACTGGTCCTGTCTCTTTATAAAGCCTGTGTTACTGGTCCTGTCTCTTTATGAAGCCGGTGTGACTGGTCCTGTCACTTTATAATGTGTGTGTGACTGGTCCTGTCTCTTTATAAAGCCTGTTTGACTGGTCCTGTCTCTTTATAAAGCCTGTGTGACTGGTCCTGTCTCTTTATAAAGCCTGTGTGACTGGCCCTGTCTCTTTATAAAGCCTGTGTGACTGGTCCTGTCTCTTTATAAGAACTGTGTGACTGGTCATGTCTCTTTATAAAGCCTGTGCGACTGGTCCTGTCTCTTTATAACGCCTGTGTGACTGGTCCTCTCTCTTTATAAAGCCTTTGTGTCTGGTCCTGTCTCTTTATAAAGCATGTGTGACTGGTCCTATCTCTTTATGAAGCCTGTGTGTCTGGTCCTGTCTCTTTATAAAGCCTGTGTGACTGGTCCTGTCTCTTTATAAAGCCTGTATGACTGGTCCTGTCTCTTTATAAAGCCTGTGAGACTGGTCATGTCTCTTTATAAAGCTTGTGTGTCTGGTCCTGTTTCTTTATAAAGCCTGTGTGACTGGTCCTGTCTCTTTATAAAGCCTGTGTGACTGGTCCTGTCTATTTATAAAGCCGGTGTGACTGGTCCTGTCTCTTTATAAAGCCTGTGTGACTGGTCCTGTCTATTTATAAAGCCTCTGTCGCTGGCCCTGTCTCTTTATAAAGCCTGTGAGACTGCTCCTGACTCTTTATAAAGCCTGTTTGACTGGTCCTGTCTCTTTATAATGCCAGTGTGACTGGTCCTGTCTCTTTATAAAATCTGTGTGACTGGTCCTGTCTCTATATAAAGCCTGAGTGACTGGTCCTGTCTCTTTATAATGCCTGTGTATCTGGTCCTGTCTCTTTATAAAGCCTGTGTCACTGGTCCTGTCTCTTTCTAAAGCCTGTGTGACAGGTCCTGTCTCTTTATAAAGCCTGTGTGTCTGGTCCTGTCTCTTAATAAAGGCTGTGTGTCTGGTCCTGTCTCTTTATAAAGCCTGTGTGACTGGTCCTGTCTCTTTATAAAGCTTGTGTGACTGGTCCTGTCTCTTTATAAAGCCTGTGTGACTGGTCCTGTCTCTTTATAAAACTGTGTGACTGGTCCTGTCTCTTTATAAAGCCAGTGTGACTGGTCCTGTCTCTTTATAAAGCCTGTGTGACTGGTCCTCTCTCTTTATAAAGCCTCTGTGACTGGTCCTGTCTCTTTATAAAGCCTGTGTGACTGGTCCTGTCTCTTTATAATGCCTGTGTATCTGGTCCTGTCTCTTTATAAAGCCTGTGTGACTGGTCCTGTCTATTTATAAAGCCTGTGTGACTGGTCCTGTCTCTTTCTAACGCCTGTGTGTCTGTTCCTGTCTCTTTATAAACCTGTGTGACTGGTCCTGTCTCTTTATAAAGCCTGTGTGACTGGTCCTGTCTCTTTATAAAGTCTGTGTGTCTGGTCCTGTCTCATTATAAAGCCCGTGTGACTGGTCCTGTCTCTTTATAAAGCCTGTGTGACTAGTCCTGTCTCTTTATAATGTGTGTGTGACTGGTCCTGTCTCTTTTTAAGCCTGTGTGACTGGTCCTGTCTCTTTATAAAGCCTGTGTGACTGGTCCTGTCTCTGTATAAAGCCTGTGTGACTGGTCCTGTCTCTTTATAAAGCCTGTGTGACTGGTCCTGTCTCTTTATAATGTGTGTGTGACTCGTCCTGTCTCTTTATAAAGCCTGTTTGACTAGTCCTGTCTCTTTATAAAGCCTGTGTGACTGGTCCTGTCTCTTTATAAAGCCTGTGTGACTGGTCCTGTCTCTTTATAAAATATGTGTGACTGGTCCTGTCTCCTGATAAAGCCTGTGTGTCTGGTCCTGTCTCTTTATAAAGCCTGTGTGACTGCTCCTGTCTCTGTATAAAGCCTGTGTGACTGGTCCTGTCTCTTTATAAAATCTGTGTGACTGGTCCTGTCTCTTTATAAAGCCGGTGTGACTGGTCCTGTCTCTTTATAAGAACTGTGTGACTGGTCCTGTTTTTTTTAAAAGCCTGTGTGACTGGTCCTGTCTCTTTATAACGCCTGTGTGACTTGTCCTCTCTCTTTATAAAGCCTGTGTGTCTGGTCCTGTCTCTTTATAAAGCCTGTGTGACTGGTCCTATCTCTTTATAAAGCCTGTGTGTCTGGTCCTGTCTCTTTATAAAGCCTGTGTGACTGGTCCTGTCTCTTTTTAAGAACAGTGTGACTGGTCCTGTCTCTTTATAAAGCCTGTGTGACTGGTCCTGTCTCTTTATATAGCCTGTGAGACTGGTCCTGTCTCTTTATAAAGCCTGTGTGTCTGGTCCTGTTTCTTTATAAAGCCTGTGTGACTGGTCCTGTCTCTTTATAAAGCCTGTGTGACTGGTCCTGTCACTATATAAAGCCTGTGTGACTGGTCCTGTCTATTTATAAAGCCTCTGTCGCTGGTCCTGTCTCTTTTTCAAGCCGGTGTGACTGATCCTGTCTCTTTATAAAGCCTGTGAGACTGGTCCTGACTCTTTATAAAGCCTGTTTGACTGGTCCTGTCTCTTTATAAAGCCTGTGTGACTGGTCCTGTCTCTTTATAAAGCCTGTGTCACTGGTCCTGTCTCTTTATAAAGCCTGTGTGTCTTGTTCTGTCTCTTTTGAAAGCCTGTGTGACTGGTCCTGTCTCTTTATAAAGCCTGTGTGACTGGTCCTGCCTCTTTAGAAAGACTGTGTGACTGGTCCTCTCTCTTTATAAAGTCTGTGTGACTGGTCCTGTCACTTCATAAAGCCTGTGTGACTGGTCCTGTCTCTTTATATAGCCTGTGTGACTGGTCCTGTCTCTTTACAAAGCCTGTGTGACTGTTCCTGTCTCTTTATAAAGCCAATTGTGACTGGTCCTGTTTCTTTATAAAGCCTGTGTGACTGGTCCTGTCTCTTTATAAACCCTGTGTGACTGGTGCTGTCTCTTTATAAAGCCTGTTGACTGGTCCTGTTTCTTTTTAAAGCCCGTGTGACTGGTCCTGTCTCTTTATAAAGCCTGTGTGACTGCTCCTGTCTCTTTATAAAGCCCGTGTGTCTGGTCCTGTCTCTTTATAAAGCCTGTGTGACTGGTCCTGTCTCTTTATAAAGCCAGTGTTTCTGGTCCTGTCTCTTTATAAAGCCTGTGTGACTGGTCCAGTCTCTTTATAAAGCCTGTGTGACTGGTCCTGTCTCTTTATAAAGCCTGTGTGACTGGTCCTGTCTCTTTATAATGTGTGTGTGACTGGTCCTGTCTCTTTATAAAGCCTGTGTGACTGGTCCTGTCTCTCTATAAAGCCTGTTTGACTGGTCCTGTCTCTTTATAATGCCTGTGTGACTGGTCCTGTCTCTTTATAAAATCTGTGTGACTGGTCCTGTCTCTTTATAAAGCCTGTGTGACTGGTCCTGTCTCTTTATAAAGCCTGTGTGTCTGGTCCAGTCTCTTTAAAAAGTCTGTGTGACTGGTCCTGTCTCTTTATAAAGTCTGTGTGACTGGTCCTGACTGTTTATAAAGCCTGTTTGACTGGTCTTGTCTCTTTATAAAGCCTGTTTGACTGGTCCTGTCTCTTTATAAAGCCTGTGTGACTGGTCCTGTCTCTTTATAAAGCCTGTGTGTCTGGTTCTGTCTCTTTTGAAAGCCTGTGTGACTGGTCCTGTCTCTTTATAAAGCCTGTGTGACTGGTCCTGACTCTTTATAAAGCCTGTTTGACTGGTCCTGTCTCTTTATAAAGCCTGTGTGACTGGTCCTCTCTCATTATAAAGTCTGAGTGACTGGTCCTGTCTCTTTATAAAGCCTGTGTGACTGGTCCTCTCTCTTTATAAAGCCTGTGTGTCTGGTCCTGTCTCTTTATAAAGCCTGTGTGACTGGTCCTATCTCTTTATATAGCCTGTGTGTCTGGTCCTGTCTCTTTATAAAGCCTGTGTGACTGGTCCTGTCTCTTTATAAGAACTGTGTGACTGGTCCTGTCTCTTTATAAAGCCTGTGTGACTGGTCCTGTCTCTTTATAAAGCCTGTGAGACTGGTCCTGTCTCTTTATAAAGCCTGTGTGTCTGGTCCTGTTTCTTTATAAAGCCTGTGTGACTGGTCCTGTCTCTTTATAAAGCCTGTGTGACTGGTCCTGTCTATTTATAAAGCCTGTGTGACTGGTCCTGTCACTTTATAAAGCCTGTGTGACTGGTCCTGTCAATTTATAAAGCCTCTGTCGCTGCTCCTGTCTCTTTATAAAGCCGGTGTGCCTGGCCCTGTCTCTTTATAAAGCCTGTGAGACTGGTCCTGACTCTTTACAAAGCCTGTTTGACTGGTCCTGTCTCTTTATAAAGCCTGTGTGACTGGTCCTGTCTATTTATAAAGCCTCTGTCGCTGGTCCTGTCTCTTTATAAAGCCGGTGTGACTGGCCCTGTCTCTTTATAAAGCCTGTGAGATTGGTCCTGACTCTTTATAAAGCCTGTGTGACTGGTCCTGTCTCGTTATAAAGCCTGTGTGACTGGTCCTGTCTCTTTATAAAGCCTGTGTGTCTGGTTCTGTCTCTTTTGAAAGCCTGTGTGACTGGTCCTGTCTCTTTATAAAGCCTGTGTGACTGGTCCTGTCTCTTCAGAAAGACTGTGTGACTGGTCCTCTCTCTTTATAAAGCCTGCGTGACTGGTCCTGTCACTTTATGAAGCCTATGTGTCTGGTCCTGTCTCTTTATAAAGCCTGTGTGACTTGTCCTGTCTCTTTACAAAGCCTGTGTGACTGTTCCTGTCTCTTTATAAAGCCAATTGTGACTGGTCCTGTTTCTTTATAAAGCCTGTGTGACTGGTCCTGTCTCTTTATAAACCCTGTGTGACTGGTGCTGTCTCTTTCTAAAGCCTGTCTGACTGGTCCTGTCTCTTTATAAAGCCTGTGTGTCTGGTTCTGTCTCTTTTGAAAGCCTGTGTGACTGGTCCTGTCTCTTTATAAAGCCTGTGTGACTGGTCCTGCCTCATTAGAAAGACTGTGTGACTGGTCCTCTCTCTTTATAAAGCCTGTGTGACTGGTCCTGTCACTTCATAAAGCCTGTGTGACTGGTCCTGTCTCTTTATATAGCCTGTGTGACTGGTCCTGTCTCTTTACAAAGCCTGTGTGACTGTTCCTGTCTCTTTATAAAGCCAATTGTGACTGGTCCTGTTTCTTTATAAAGCCTGTGTGACTGGTCCTGTCTCTTTATAAACCCTGTGTGACTGGTGCTGTCTCTTTATAAAGCCTGTTGACTGGTCCTGTTTCTTTTTAAAGCCCGTGTGACTGGTCCTGTCTCTTTATAAAGCCTGTGTGACTGGTCCTGTCTCTTTATAAAGCCCGTGTGTCTGGTCCTGTCTCTTTATAAAGCCTGTGTGACTGGTCCTGTCTCTTTATAAAGCCAGTGTTTCTGGTCCTGTCTCTTTATAAAGCCTGTGTGACTTGTCCAGTCTCTTTATAAAGCCTGTGTGACTGGTCCTGTCTCTTTATAAAGCCTGTGTGACTGGTCCTGTCTCTTTATAATGTGTGTGTGACTGGTCCTGTCTCTTTAAAAAGCCTGTGTGACTGGTCCTGTCTCTCTATAAAGGCTGTTTGACTGGTCCTGTCACTTTATAATGCCTGGGTGACTGTTCCTGTCTCTTTATAAAATCTGTGTGACTGGTCCTGTCTCTTTATAAAGCCTGTGTGACTGGTCCTGTCTCTTTATAAAGCCTGTGTGTCTGGTCCAGTCTCTTTAAAAAGTCTGTGTGACTGGTCCTGTCTCTTTATAAAGCCTGTGTGACTGGTCCTGACTCTTTATAAAGCCTGTTTGACTGGTCCTGTCTCTTTATAAAGCCTGTTTGACTGGTCCTGTCTCTTTATAAAGCCTGTGTGACTGGTCCTGTCTCTTTATAAAGCCTGTGTGTCTGGTTCTGTCTCTTTTGAAAGCCTGTGTGACTGGTCCTGTCTCTTTATAAAGCCTGTGTGACTGGTCCTGACTCTTTATAAAGCCTGTTTGACTGGTCCTGTCTCTTTATAAAGCCTGTGTGACTGGTCCTCTCTCATTATAAAGTCTGAGTGACTGGTCCTGTCTCTTTATAAAGCCTGTGTGACTGGTCCTCTCTCTTTATAAAGCCTGTGTGTCTGGCCCTGTCTCTTTATAAAGCCTGTGAGACTGGTCCTGACTCTTTACAAAGCCTGTTTGACTGGTCCTGTCTCTTTATAAAGCCTGTGTGACTGGTCCTGTCTCTTTATAAAGCCTCTGTCGCTGGTCCTGTCTCTTTATAAAGCCGGTGTGACTGGCCCTGTCTCTTTATAAAGCCTGTGAGACTGGTCCTGACTCTTTATAAAGCCTGTGTGACTCGTCCTGTCTCTTTATAAAGCCTGTGTGACTGGTCCTGTCTCTTTATAAAGCCTGTGTGTCTGGTTCTGTCTCTTTTGAAAGCCTGTGTGACTGGTCCTGTCTCTTTATAAAGCCTGTGTGACTGGTCCTGTCTCTTCAGAAAGACTGTGTGACTGGTCCTCTCTCTTTATAAAGCCTGCGTGACTGGTCCTGTCACTTTATAAAGCCTATGTGTCTGGTCCTGTCTCTTTATAAAGCCTGTGTGACTTGTCCTGTCTCTTTACAAAGCCTATGTGACTGTTCCTGTCTCTTTATAAAGCCAATTGTGACTGGTCCTGTTTCTTTATAAAGCCTGTGTGACTGGTCCTGTCTCTTTATAAACCCTGTGTGACTGGTGCTGTCTCTTTATAAAGCCTGTCTGACTGGTCCTGTCTCTTTATAAAGCCTGTGTGTCTGGTTCTGTCTCTTTTGAAAGCCTGTGTGACTGGTCCTGTCTCTTTATAAAGCCTGTGTGACTGGTCCTGCCTCTTTAGAAAGACTGTGTGACTGGTCCTCTCTCTTTATAAAGCCTGTGTGACTGGTCCTGTCACTTCATAAAGCCTGTGTGACTGGTCCTGTCTCTTTATATAGCCTGTGTGACTGGTCCTGTCTCTTTACAAAGCCTGTGTGACTGTTCCTGTCTCTTTATAAAGCCAATTGTGACTGGTCCTGTTTCTTTATAAAGCCTGTGTGACTGGTCCTGTCTCTTTATAAACCCTGTGTGACTGGTGCTGTCTCTTTATAAAGCCTGTCTGACTGGTCCTGTCTCTTTATAAAGCCTGTGTGTCTGGTTCTGTCTCTTTTGAAAGCCTGTGTGACTGGTCCTGTCTCTTTATAAAGCCTGTGTGACTGGTCCTGCCTCTTTAGAAAGACTGTGTGACTGGTCCTCTCTCTTTATAAAGCCTGTGTGACTGGTCCAGTCACTTCATAAAGCCTGTGTGACTGGTCCTGTCTCTTTATATAGCCTGTGTGACTGGTCCTGTCTCTTTACAAAGCCTGTGTGACTGTTCCTGTCTCTTTATAAAGCCAATTGTGACTGGTCCTGTTTCTTTATAAAGCCTGTGTGACTGGTCCTGTCTCTTTATAAACCCTGTGTGACTGGTGCTGTCTCTTTATAAAGCCTGTTGACTGGTCCTGTTTCTTTTTAAAGCCCGTGTGACTGGTCCTGTCTCTTTATAAAGCCTGTGTGACTGGTCCTGTCTCTTTATAAAGCCCGTGTGTCTGGTCCTGTCTCTTTATAAAGCCTGTGTGACTGGTCCTGTCTCTTTATAAAGCCAGTGTTTCTGGTCCTGTCTCTTTATAAAGCCTGTGTGACTTGTCCAGTCTCTTTATAAAGCCTGTGTGACTGGTCCTGTCTCTTTATAAGGCCTGTGTGACTGGTCCTGTCTCTTTATAATGTGTGTGTGACTGGTCCTGTCTCTTTATAAAGCCTGTGTGACTGGTCCTGTCTCTCTATAAAGCCTGTTTGACTGGTCCTGTCTCTTTATAATGCCTGGGTGACTGTTCCTGTCTCTTTATAAAATCTGTGTGACTGGTCCTGTCTCTTTATAAAGCCTGTGTGACTGGTCCTGTCTCTTTATAAAGCCTGTGTGTCTGGTCCAGTCTCTTTAAAAAGTCTGTGTGACTGGTCCTGTCTCTTTATAAAGCCTGTGTGACTGGTCCTGACTCTTTATAAAGCCTGTTTGACTGGTCCTGTCTCTTTATAAAGCCTGTTTGACAGGTCCTGTCTCTTTATAAAGCCTGTGTGACTGGTCCTGTCTCTTTATAAAGCCTGTGTTTCTGGTTCTGTCTCTTTTGAAAGCCTGTGTGACTGGTCCTGTCTCTTTATAAAGCCTGTGTGACTGGTCCTGACTCTTTATAAAGCCTGTTTGACTGGTCCTGTCTCTTTATAAAGCCTGTGTGACTGGTCCTCTCTCATTATAAAGTCTGAGTGACTGGTCCTGTCTCTTTATAAAGCCTGTGTGACTGGTCCTCTCTCTTTATAAAGCCTGTGTGTCTGGTCCTGTCTCTTTATAAAGCCTGTGTGACTGGTCCTATCTCTTTATATAGCCTGTGTGTCCGGTCGTGTCTCTTTATAAAGCCTGTGTGACTGGTCCTGTCTCTTTATAAGAACTGTGTGACTGGTCCTGTCTCTTTATAAAGCCTGTGTGACTGGTCCTGTCTCTTTATAAAGCCTGTGAGACTGGTCCTGTCTCTTTATAAAGCCTGTGTGTCTGGTCCTGTTTCTTTATAAAGCCTGTGTGACTGGTCCTGTCTCTTTATAAAGCCTGTGTGACTGGTCCTGTCTATTTATAAAGCCTGTGTGACTGGTCCTGTCACTTTATAAAGCCTGTGTGACTGGTCCTGTCTATTTATAAAGCCTCTGTCGCTGCTCCTGTCTCTTTATAAAGCCGGTGTGCCTGGCCCTGTCTCTTTATAAAGCCTGTGAGACTGGTCCTGACTCTTTACAAAGTCTGTTTGACTGGTCCTGTCTCTTTATAAAGCCTGTGTGACTGGTCCTGTCTATTTATAAAGCCTCTGTCGCTGGTCCTGTCTCTTTATAAAGCCAGTGTGACTGGCCCTGTCTCTTTATAAAGCCTGTGAGACTGGTCCTGACTCTTTATAAAGCCTGTGTGACTGGTCCTGTCTCTTTATAAAGCCTGTGTGACTGGTCCTGTCTCTTTATAAAGCCTGTGTGTCTGGTTCTGTCTCTTTTGAAAGCCTGTGTGACTGGTCCTGTCTCTTTATAAAGCCTGTGTGACTGGTCCTGTCTCTTTAGAAAGACTGTGTGACTGGTCCTCTCTCTTTATAAAGCCTGCGTGACTGGTCCTGTCACTTTATAAAGCCTATGTGTCTGGTCCTGTCTCTTTATAAAGCCTGTGTGACTTGTCCTGTCTCTTTAGAAAGCCTGTGTGACTGTTCCTGTCTCTTTATAAAGCCAATTGTGACTGGTCCTGTTTCTTTATAAAGGCTGTGTGACTGGTCCTGTCTCTTTATAAACCCTGTGTGACTGGTGCTGTCTCTTTATAAAGCCTGTTGACTGGTCCTGTCTCTTTATAAAGCCCGTGTGACTGGTCCTGTCTCTTTATAAAGCCTGTGTGACTGGTCCTGTCTCTTTATAAAGCCCGTGTGTCTGGTCCTGTCTCTTTATAAAGCCTGTGTGACTGGTCCTGTCTCTTTATAAAGCCAGTGTTTCTGGTCCTGTCTCTTTATAAAGCCTGTGTGACTGGTCCAGTCTCTTTATAAAGCCTGTGTGACTGGTCCTATCTCTTTATAAAGCCTGTGTGACTGGTCCTGTCTCTTTATAAAGCCTGTGTGACTGGTCCTGTCTCTTGATAAAGCCTGTGTGACTGGTCCTGTCTCTCTATAAAGCCTATTTGACTGGTCCTGTCTCTTTATAAAGCCTGTGTGACTGGTCCTGTCTCTTTATAAAATCTGTGTGACTGGTCCTGTCTCTTTATAAAGCCTGTGTGACTGGTCCTGACTCTTTATAAAGCCTGTTTGACTGGTCCTGTCTCTTTATAAAGCCTGTGTGACTGGTCCTCTCTCATTATAAAGTCTGAGTGACTGGTCCTGTCTCTTTATAAAGCCTGTGTGACTGGTCCTCTCTCTTTATAAAGCCTGTGTGTCTGGTCCTGTCTCTTTATAAAGCCTGTGTGACTGGTCCTATCTCTTTATATAGCCTGTGTGTCTGGTCCTGTCTCTTTATAAAGCCTGTGTGACTGGTCCTGTCTCTTTATAAGAACTGTGTGACTGGTCCTGTCTCTTTATAAAGCCTGTGTGACTGGTCCTGTCTCTTTATAAAGCCTGTGAGACTGGTCCTGTCTCTTTATAAAGCCTGTGTGACTGGTCCTGTCTCTTTATAAAGCCTGTGTGACTGGTCCTGTCTCTTTATAAAGCCTGTGTGACTGGTTCTGTCTCTTTTGAAAGCCTGTGTGACTGGTCCTGTCTCTTTATAAAGCCTGTGTGACTGGTCCTGTCTCTTTAGAAAGACTGTGTGACTGGTCCTCTCTCTTTATAAAGCCTGCGTGACTGGTCCTGTCACTTTATAAAGCCTATGTGTCTGGTCCTGTCTCTTTATAAAGCCTGTGTGACTTGTCCTGTCTCTTTAGAAAGCCTGTGTGACTGTTCCTGTCTCTTTATAAAGCCAATTGTGACTGGTCCTGTTTCTTTATAAAGGCTGTGTGACTGGTCCTGTCTCTTTATAAACCCTGTGTGACTGGTGCTGTCTGTTTATAAAGCCTGTTAACTGGTCCTGTCTCTTTATAAAGCCCGTGTGACTGGTCCTGTCTCTTTATAAAGCCTGTGTGACTGGTCCTGTCTCTTTATAAAGCCCGTGTGTCTGGTCCTGTCTCTTTATAAAGCCTGTGTGACTGGTCCTGTCTCTTTATAAAGCCAGTGTTTCTGGTCCTGTCTCTTTATAAAGCCTGTGTGACTGGTCCAGTCTCTTTATAAAGCCTGTGTGACTGGTCCTATCTCTTTATAAAGCCTGTGTGACTGGTCCTGTCTCTTTATAAAGCCTGTGTGACTGGTCCTGTCTCTTGATAAAGCCTGTGTGACTGGTCCTGTCTCTCTATAAAGCCTATTTGACTGGTCCTGTCTCTTTATAAAGCCTGTGTGACTGGTCCTGTCTCTTTATAAAATCTGTGTGACTGGTCCTGTCTCTTTATAAAGCCTGTTGACTGGTCCTGTCTCTTTCTAAAGCCCGTGTGACTGGTCCTGTCTCTTTACAAAGCCTGTGTGACTGGTCCTGTCTCTTTATAAAGCCCGTGTGTCTGGTCCTGTCTCTTTATAAAGCCAGTGTTTCTGGTCCTGTCTCTTTATAAAGCCTGTGTGACTGGTCCAGTCTCTTTATAAAGCCTGTGTGACTGGTCCTGTCTCTTTATAAAGCCGTTGTGACTGGTCCTGTCTCTTTATAATGTGTGTGTGACTGGTCCTGTCTCTTTATAAAGCCTGTGTGACTGGTCCTGTCTCTCTATAAAGCATGTTTGACTGGTCCTGTCTCTTTATAAAGCCTGTGTGACTGGTCCTGTCTCTTTATAAAATCTGTGTGACTGGTCCTGTCTCTTTATAAAGCCTGTGTGACTGGTTCTGTCTCTTTATAAAGCCTGTGTGTCTGGTCCTGTCTCTTTATAAAGCCTGTGTGACTGGTCCTGTCTCTTTATAAAGCCTGTGTGTCTGGTCCAGTCTCTTTAAAAGTCTGTGTGACTGGTCCTGTCTCTTTATGAAGCCTGTGTGACTGGTGCTGACTCTTTATAAAGCCTGTTTGACTGATCCTGTCTCTTTATAAAACCTGTGTGACTGGTCCTGTCTCTTTATAAAGCCTGTGTGACTGGTCCTGTCCCTTTATAAAGCCTGTGTGTCTGGTTCTGCCTCTTTATAAAGCCTGTTTGACTGGTCCTGTCTCTTTATAAAGCCTGTGTGACTGGTCCTGTCTCTTTATAAAGCCTGTGTGACTGGTCCTATCTCTTTATATAGCCTGTGTGTCTGGTCCTGTCTCTTTATAAAGCCTGTGTGACTGGTCCTGTCTCTTTATAAGAACTGTGTGACTGGTCCTGTCTCTTTATAAAGCCTGTGTGACTGGTCCTGTCTCTTTATAAAGCCTGTGAGACTGGTCCTGTCTCTTTATAAAGCCTGTGTGTCTGGTCCTGTTTCTTTATAAAGCCTGTGTGACTGGTCCTGTCTCTTTATAAAGCCTGTGTGCCTGGCCCTGTCTCTTTATAAAGCCTGTGAGACTGGTCCTGACTCTTTACAAAGCCTGTTTGGCTAGTCCTGTCTCTTTATAAAGCCTGTGTGACTGGTCCTGTCTATTTATGAAGCCTCTGTCGCTGGTCCTGTCTCTTTATAAAGCCGGTGTGACTGGCCCTGTCTCTTTATAAAGCCTGTGAGACTGGTCCTGACTCTTTATAAAGCCTGTGTGACTGGTCCTGTCTCTTTATAAAGCCTGTGTGACTGGTCCTGTCTCTTTATAAAGCCTGTGTGTCTTGTTCTGTCTCTTTTGAAAGCCTGTGTGACTGGTCCTGTCTCTTTATAAAGCCTGTGTGACTGGTCCTGTCTCTTTAGAAAGACTGTGTGACTGGTCCTCTCTCTTTATAAAGCCTGCGTGACTGGTCCTGTCACTTTATAAAGCCTATGTGTCTGGTCCTGTCTCTTTATAAAGCCTGTGTGACTTGTCCTGTCTCTTTACAAAGCCTGTGTGACTGTTCCTGTCTCTTTATAAAGCCAATTGTGACTGGTCCTGTTTCTTTATAAAGCCTGTGTGACTGGTCCTGTCTCTTTATAAACCCTGTGTGACTAGTCCTGTCTCTTTATAAAGTTTCTCCGCCTCCGCCGTATCTGCTCCAACGATGCCACCTTCCACACCAGTGCTTCAGACATGTCTTCCTTTTTCCACAACCGAGGATTCCCCTCTACCGTGGTTGACAATGCCCTCGACCGTGTCAGTTCTATCTCCCGCACCTCTGCCCTCACCCCTGCCCCTCCCTCCCAGAACCACGATAGGGTTCCCCTTGTCCTCACCTTTCACCCCACCAGCCTCCACATTCAACGGATCATCCTCCGGCATTTCCGCTACCTCCAAAGTGATCCCACCACCAAACATATCTTCCCCTCCCCTCCCCTTTCAGCATTCCGCAGGGACCGCTCGCTCCGAGACACCCTAGTCCACTCCTCTATCACCCCAAACAGCCCTTCCCCTTCGCCTGGCACCTTCCGTGCAAGCGGAGGAGATGTAACGCCTGCCCCTATACCTCCCCCCTCCCCACTGTCCAGGGCCCCAAACACCCCTTCCAGGTGAAACAGCGATTTACTTGTACTTCTCGCAATCTAGTATACTGTATTCGCTGCTCACGATGTGGTCTCCTCTACATTGGGGAGACCAAACGCAGATTGGGTGACCGCTTTGCGGAACACCTCCGTTCAGTCCGTAAGGGTGACCCCGAGATTCCGGTCGCCTGTCATTTCAATTCACGGCTCCATTCCCACTCGGACCTCACCGTCCTTGGCCTCTTGTACTGTTCCACGGAAGCTCAACGTAAACTCGAGGAACAGCATCTCATCTTTCGATTAGGCACTCTGCAGCCTTCCGGTCTCAATATCGAGTTCAACAATTTCAGATCATAACCTCGGCCCCTATTTCATTTTTACTTATATTTTTCCACTCCTTTCCTCCCCCCCGCCCTTTCCTTTTGTTTCTCTCTCACACCTGGCAGCTATCTTTCGCCCTGCCAGTACACTTTACACCTAAACCCAGCATATTACCATCTCGTCTAGCTTCTAATCTCCTTTACTTCTTTTGGGTCTTTTATTCTTTTGTCCGATCGCAGCCCTGCCTTCGATCTAGTTCCTTTTCTCTCCAGTTTTGAAGAAGGGTCAAACCCGAAACATCAACTCAAATTTCTCTCCACGGATGTTGCCTGACCTGCTGAGTTTTTCCAGCATTTTCTGTTGTTATTTCTTTATAAAGCCTGTTTGACTGGTCCTGTCTCTTTATAAAGCCTGTGTGACTGGTCCTGTCTCTTTATAAAGCCTGTGTGACTGGTCTTCTCTCATTGGAAACCCGTGTGACTGGTCCTGTCTCTTTATAAAGCCTGTGTGACTGGTCCTGTCTCTTTATAAAGACAGTGCGACTGGTCCTCTCTCTTTATAAAGCCTGTGTGACTGGTCCTGTCTCTTTATAAAGCCTGTGTGGCTGGTCCTGCCTCTTTACAAAGCCTGTGTGACTGGTTCTGTCTCTTTATAAAGCCTGTTTGACTGGTCCTGTCTCTTTATAAAGCCTGTGTGACTGGTCCTGTCTCTTTATAAAGCCTCTGCGACTGGTCCTGTCTCTATATAAAGCCTGTGTGTCTGGTTCTGTCTCTTTTGAAAGCCTGTGTGACTGGTCCTGTCTCTTTATAAAGCCTGTGTGACTGGTCCTGTCTCTTTATAAAGCCTGTGTGACTGGTCCTCTCTCTTTATAAAGCCTGTGTGACTGGTCCTGTCTCTTTATAAAGCCTGTGTGACTGGTCCTGTCTCTTTATAAAGCCTGTGTGACTGGTCCTCTCTCATTATAAACCTGTGTGACTGGTCCTGTCTCTTTATAAAGCCTGTGTGACTGCTCCTGTCACTTTATAAAGCCTGTGTGACTGGTCCTGTCTCTTTATAAAGCCTGTGTGACTGTTCCTCTCTCTTTATAAAGCCAGTGTGACTGGTCCTGTTTCATTATAAAGCCTGTGTGACTGGTCCTGTCTCTTTATAAACCCTGTGTGACTAGTCCTGTCTCTTTATAAAGTTTCTCCGCCTCCGCCGTATCTGCTCCGACGATGCCACCTTCCACACCAGTGCTTCAGACATGTCTTCCTTTTTCCGCAACCGAGGATTCCCCTCTACCGTGGTTGACAATGCCCTCGACCGTGTCAGTTCTATCTCCCGCACCTCTGCCCTCACCCCTGCCCCTCCCTCCCGGAACCACGATAGGGTTCCCCTTGTCCTCACCTTTCACCCCACCAGCCTCCACATTCAACGGATCATCCTCCGGCATTTCCGCTACCTCCAAAGTGATCCCACCACCAAACATATCTTCCCCTCCCCTCCCCTTTCAGCATTCCGCAGGGACCGCTCGCTCCGAGACACCCTAGTCCACTCTTCTATCACCCCAAACAGCCCTTCCCCTTCGCCTGGCACCTTCCCGTGCAAGCGGAGGAGATGTAACGCCTGCCCCTATACCTCCCCCCTCCCCACTGTCCAGGGCCCCAAACACCCCTTCCAGGTGAAACAGCGATTTACTTGTACTTCTCGCAATCTAGTATACTGTATTCGCTGCTCACGATGTGGTCTCCTCTACATTGGGGAGACCAAACGCAGATTGGGTGACCGCTTTGCGGAACACCTCCGTTCAGTCCGTAAGGGTGACCCCGAGATTCCGGTCGCCTGTCATTTCAATTCACGGCTCCATTCCCACTCGGACCTCACCGTCCTTGGCCTCTTGTACTGTTCCACGGAAGCTCAACGTAAACTCGAGGAACAGCATCTCATCTTTCGATTAGGCACTCTGCAGCCTTCCGGTCTCAATATCGAGTTCAACAATTTCAGATCATAACCTCGGCCTCTATTTCATTTTTACTTATATTTTTCCACTCCTTTCCTCCCCCCCGCCCTTTCCTTTTGTTTCTCTCTCACACCTGGCAGCTATCTTTCGCCCTGCCAGTACACTTTACACCTAAACCCAGCATATTACCATCTCGTCTAGCTTCTAATCTCCTTTACTTCTTTTGGGTCTTTTATTCTTTTGTCCGATCGCAGCCCTGCCTTCGATCTAGTTCCTTTTCTCTCCAGTTTTGAAGAAGGGTCAAACCCGAAACATCAACTCAAATTTCTCTCCACGGATGTTGCCTGACCTGCTGAGTTTTTCCAGCATTTTCTGTTGTTATTTCTTTATAAAGCCTGTTTGACTGGTCCTGTCTCTTTATAAAGCCTGTGTGACTGGTCCTGTCTCTTTATAAAGCCTGTGTGACTGGTCTTCTCTCATTGGAAACCCGTGTGACTGGTCCTGTCTCTTTATAAAGCCTGTGTGACTGGTCCTGTCTCTTTATAAAGACAGTGCGACTGGTCCTCTCTCTTTATAAAGCCTGTGTGACTGGTCCTGTCTCTTTATAAAGCCTGTGTGGCTGGTCCTGCCTCTTTACAAAGCCTGTGTGACTGGTCCTGTCTCTTTATAAAGCCTGTTTGACTGGTCCTGTCTCTTTATAAAGCCTGTGTGACTGGTCCTGTCTCTTTATAAAGCCTCTGCGACTGGTCCTGTCTCTATATAAAGCCTGTGTGTCTGGTTCTGTCTCTTTTGAAAGCCTGTGTGACTGGTCCTGTCTCTTTATAAAGCCTGTGTGACTGGTCCTGTCTCTTTATAAAGCCTGTGTGACTGGTCCTCTCTCTTTATAAAGCCTGTGTGACTGGTCCTGTCTCTTTATAAAGCCTGTGTGACTGGTCCTGTCTCTTTATAAAGCCTGTGTGACTGGTCCTCTCTCATTATAAACCTGTGTGACTGGTCCTGTCTCTTTATAAAGCCTGTGTGACTGCTCCTGTCACTTTATAAAGCCTGTGTGACTGGTCCTGTCTCTTTATAAAGCCTGTGTGACTGTTCCTCTCTCTTTATAAAGCCAGTGTGACTGGTCCTGTTTCATTATAAAGCCTGTGTGACTGGTCCTGTCTCTTTACAAAGCCTGTGTGACTGTTCCTCTCTCTTTATAAAGCCAGTGTGACTGGTCCTGTTTCATTATAAAGCCTGTGTGACTGGTCCTGTCTCTTTATAAAGCCTGTGTGACTGGTCCTGTCTCTTTATAAAGCCCGTGTGTCTGCTCCTGTCTCTTTATAAAGCCTGTGTGACTGCTCCTGACTCTTGATAACGCCTGTGTGTCTGTTCCTGTCTCTTTATAAAGCCTGTGTGACTGGTCCTGTCTCTTTTTAAAGCCCGTGTGACTGGTCCTGTATCTTTTCAAGCCTGTGTGACTGGTCCTGTCTCTTTATGAAGCCTGTGTGACTGGTCCTGTCTCTTTAGAAAGCCTGTGTGACTGGTCCTGTCACTTTTTAAAGCCTGTGTGAATGGCCCGGTCTCTTTATAAAGCATGTGTGACAGGTCCTGTCTCTTTATAAAGCCTGTGTGACTCGTCCTGTCTCTCTATAAAGCCAGTGTGACTGGTCCTGTCTCTTTATAAAGCCTGTGTGACTGGTCTTGTCTCTTTATAAAGCCTGTGTGACTGTTCCTGTCTCTTTATAAAGCCAGTGTGACTGGTCCTGTTTCTTTTTAAGCTTGTGTGACTGGTCCTGTCTCTTTATAAAGTCTGTGTGACTGGTCCTGTCTCTTAATAAAGCCTGTGTGACTGGTCCTGTCTCTTTATAAAGCCTGTGTGACTGGTCCTGTCTCTTTATAAACCCTGTGTGACTGGTCCTGTCTCTTTATAAAGCCTGTTGACTGGTCCTGTCTCTTTATAAAGCCCGTGTGACTGGTCCTGTCTCTTTATAAAGCCTGTGTGACTGGTCCTGTCTCTTTATAAAGCCCGTGTGTCTGGTCCTGTCTCTTTATAAAGCCTGTGTGACTGGTCCTGTCTCTGTATAAAGCCTGTGTGTCTGGTCCTGTCTCTTTATAAAGCCTGTGTGACTAGTCTAGTCTCTTTATATAGCCGGTGTGACTGGTCCTATCTCTTTATAAAGCCTGTGTGACTGGTCCTGTCTCTTTATAAAGCCTGTGTGACTGGTCCTGTCTCTTTATAAAGCCTGTGTGACTGGTCGTGTCTCTTTATAATGTGTGTGTGACTGGTCCTGTCTCTTTATAAAGCCTGTGTGACTGGTCCTGTCTCTCTATAAAGCCTGTTTGACTGGTCCTGTCTCTTTATAAAGCCTGTGTGACTGGTCCTGTCTCTTTATAAAATCTGTGTGACTTGTCCTGTCTCTTTATAAAGCCTGTGTGACTGGTCCTGTCTCTTTATAAAGCCTGTGTGTCTGGTCCTGTCTCTTTATAAAGCCTGTGTGACTGGTCCTGTCTCTTTATAAAGCCTGTGTGACTGGTCCTGTCTCTTTATAAAGCCTGTGTGTCTGGTCCTGTCTCTTTAAAAAGTCTGTGTGACTGGCCCTGTCTCTTTATAAAGCCTGTGTGACTGGTCCTGTCTCTTTATAAAGCCTGTGTGTCTGGTTCTGTCTCTTTTGAAAGCCTGTGTGACTGGTCCTGTCTCTTTATAAAGCCTGTGTGACTGGTCCTGTCTCTTTAGAAAGACTGTGTGACTGGTCCTCTCTCTTTATAAAGCCTGCGTGACTGGTCCTGTCACTTTATAAAGCCTATGTGTCTGGTCCTGTCTCTTTATAAAGCCTGTGTGACTTGTCCTGTCTCTTTACAAAGCCTGTGTGACTGTTCCTGTCTCTTTATAAAGCCAATTGTGACTGGTCCTGTTTCTTTATAAAGCCTGTGTGACTGGTCCTGTCTCTTTATAAACCCTGTGTGACTAGTCCTGTCTCTTTATAAAGTTTCTCCGCCTCCGCCGTATCTGCTCCGACGATGCCACCTTCCACACCAGTACTTCAGACATGTCTTCCTTTTTCCGCAACCGAGGATTCCCCTCTACCGTGGTTGACAATGCCCTCGACCGTGTCAGTTCTATCTCCCGCACCTCTGCCCTCACCCCTGCCCCTCCCTCCCGGAACCACGATAGGGTTCCCCTTGTCCTCACCTTTCACCCCACCAGCCTCCACATTCAACGGATCATCCTCCGGCATTTCCGCTACCTCCAAAGTGATCCCACCACCAAACATATCTTCCCCTCCCCTCCCCTTTCAGCATTCCGCAGGGACCGCTCGCTCCGAGACACCCTAGTCCACTCCTCTATCACCCCAAACAGCCCTTCCCCTTCGCCTGGCACCTTCCCGTGCAAGCGGAGGAGATGTAACGCCTGCCCCTATACCTCCCCCCTCCCCACTGTCCAGGGCCCCAAACACCCCTTCCAGGTGAAACAGCGATTTACTTGTACTTCTCGCAATCTAGTATACTGTATTCGCTGCTCACGATGTGGTCTCCTCTACATTGGGGAGACCAAACGCAGATTGGGTGACCGCTTTGCGGAACACCTCCGTTCAGTCCGTAAGGGTGACCCCGAGATTCCGGTCGCCTGTCATTTCAATTCACGGCTCCATTCCCACTCGGACCTCACCGTCCTTGGCCTCTTGTACTGTTCCACGGAAGCTCAACGTAAACTCGAGGAACAGCATCTCATCTTTCGATTAGGCACTCTGCAGCCTTCCGGTCTCAATATCGAGTTCAACAATTTCAGATCATAACCTCGGCCCCTATTTCATTTTTACTTATATTTTTCCACTCCTTTCCTCCCCCCCGCCCTTTCCTTTTGTTTCTCTCTCACACCTGGCAGCTATCTTTCGCCCTGCCAGTACACTTTACACCTAAACCCAGCATATTACCATCTCGTCTAGCTTCTAATCTCCTTTACTTCTTTTGGGTCTTTTATTCTTTTGTCCGATCGCAGCCCTGCCTTCGATCTAGTTCCTTTTCTCTCCAGTTTTGAAGAAGGGTCAAACCCGAAACATCAACTCAAATTTCTCTCCACGGATGTTGCCTGACCTGCTGAGTTTTTCCAGCATTTTCTGTTGTTATTTCTTTATAAAGCCTGTTTGACTGGTCCTGTCTCTTTATAAAGCCTGTGTGACTGGTCCTGTCTCTTTATAAAGCCTGTGTGACTGGTCTTCTCTCATTGGAAACCCGTGTGACTGGTCCTGTCTCTTTATAAAGCCTGTGTGACTGGTCCTGTCTCTTTATAAAGACAGTGCGACTGGTCCTCTCTCTTTATAAAGCCTGTGTGACTGGTCCTGTCTCTTTATAAAGCCTGTGTGGCTGGTCCTGCCTCTTTACAAAGCCTGTGTGACTGGTCCTGTCTCTTTATAAAGCCTGTTTGACTGGTCCTGTCTCTTTATAAAGCCTGTGTGACTGGTCCTGTCTCTTTATAAAGCCTCTGCGACTGGTCCTGTCTCTATATAAAGCCTGTGTGTCTGGTTCTGTCTCTTTTGAAAGCCTGTGTGACTGGTCCTGTCTCTTTATAAAGCCTGTGTGACTGGTCCTGTCTCTTTATAAAGCCTGTGTGACTGGTCCTCTCTCTTTATAAAGCCTGTGTGACTGGTCCTGTCTCTTTATAAAGCCTGTGTGACTGGTCCTGTCTCTTTATAAAGCCTGTGTGACTGGTCCTCTCTCATTATAAACCTGTGTGACTGGTCCTGTCTCTTTATAAAGTCTGTGTGACTGCTCCTGTCACTTTATAAAGCCTGTGTGACTGGTCCTGTCTCTTTATAAAGCCTGTGTGACTGTTCCTCTCTCTTTATAAAGCCAGTGTGACTGGTCCTGTTTCATTATAAAGCCTGTGTGACTGGTCCTGTCTCTTTACAAAGCCTGTGTGACTGTTCCTCTCTCTTTATAAAGCCAGTGTGACTGGTCCTGTTTCATTATAAAGCCTGTGTGACTGGTCCTGTCTCTTTATAAAGCCTGTGTGACTGGTCCTGTCTCTTTATAAAGCCCGTGTGTCTGCTCCTGTCTCTTTATAAAGCCTGTGTGACTGCTCCTGACTCTTGATAACGCCTGTGTGTCTGTTCCTGTCTCTTTATAAAGCCTGTGTGACTGGTCCTGTCTCTTTATAAAGCCCGTGTGACTGGTCCTGTATCTTTTCAAGCCTGTGTGACTGGTCCTGTCTCTTTATGAAGCCTGTGTGACTGGTCCTGTCTCTTTAGAAAGCCTGTGTGACTGGTCCTGTCACTTTTTAAAGCCTGTGTGAATGGCCCGGTCTCTTTATAAAGCATGTGTGACTGGTCCTGTCTCTTTATAAAGCCTGTGTGACTCGTCCTGTCTCTCTATAAAGCCAGTGTGACTGGTCCTGTCTCTTTATAAAGCCTGTGTGACTGGTCCTGTCTCTTTATAAAGCCTGTGTGACTGTTCCTGTCTCTTTATAAAGCCAGTGTGACTGGTCCTGTTTCTTTTTAAGCTTGTGTGACTGGTCCTGTCTCATTATAAAGTCTGTGTGACTGGTCCTGTCTCTTAATAAAGCCTGTGTGACTGGTCCTGTCTCTTTATAAAGCCTGTGTGACTGGTCCTGTCTCTTTATAAACCCTGTGTGACTGTTCCTGTCTCTTTATAAAGCCTGTTGACTGGTCCTGTCTCTTTATAAAGCCCGTGTGACTGGTCCTGTCTCTTTATAAAGCCTGTGTGACTGGTCCTGTCTCTTTATAAAGCCCGTGTGTCTGGTCCTGTCTCTTTATAAAGCCTGTGTGACTGGTCCTGTCTCTTTATAAAGCCTGTGTGTCTGGTCCAGTCTCTTTATAAAGCCTGTGTGACGAGTCCAGTCTCTTTATATAGCCGGTGTGACTGGTCCTATCTCTTTATAAAGCCTGTGTGACTGGTCCTGTCTCTTTATAAAGCCTGTGTGACTGGTCCTGTCTCTTTATAAAGCCTGTGTGACTGGCCGTGTCTCTTTATAATGTGTGTGTGACTGGTCCTGTCTCTTTATAAAGCCTGTGTGACTGGTCCTGTCTCTCTATAAAGCCTGTTTGACTGGTCCTGTCTCTTTATAAAGCCTATGTGACTGGTCCTGTCTTTTTATAAAATCTGTGTGACTGGTCCTGTCTCTTTATAAAGCCTGTGTGACTGGTCCTGTCTCTTTATAAAGCCTGTGTGTCTGGTCCTGTCTCTTTATAAAGCCTGTGTGACTGGTCCTGTCTCTTTATAAAGCCTGTGTGACTGGTCCTGTCTCTTTATAAAGCCTGTGTGTCTGGTCCTGTCTCTTTAAAAAGTCTGTGTGACTGGTCCTGTCTCTTTATAAAGCCTGTGTGACTGGTCCTGACTCTTTATAAAGCCTGTTTGACTGGTCCTGTCTCTTTATAAAGCCTGTGTGACTGGTCCTGTCTCTTTATGAAGCCTGTGTGGCTGGTCCTGTCTCTTTATAAAGCCTGTGTGTCTGGTTCTGTCTCTTTTGAAAGCCTGTGTGACTGGTCCTGTCTCTTTAGAAAGACTGTGTGACTGGTCCTGTCACTTTATAAAGCCTGTGTGACTGGTCCTGTCTCTTTATAAAGCCTGCGTGACTGGTCCTGTCTCTTTATAAAGCCTGTGTGACTGTTCCTGTCTCTTTACAAAGCCTGTGTGACTGTTCCTGTCTCTTTATAAAGCCAGTGTGACTGGTCCTGTCTCTTTATAAACCCTGAGTGACTGGTCCTGTCTCTTTATAAACCCTGTGTGACTGGTCCTGTCTCTTCATAAAGCCTGTGTGACTGGTCCTGTCTCTTTATAAAGCCCGGGTGTCTGCTCCTGTCTCTTTATAAAGCCTGTGTGACTGGTCCTGTCTCTTTATAAAGCCTGTGTGTCTGCTCCTGTCTCTTTATAAAGCCTGTGTGACTGGTCCTGTCTCTTTATAATGCCCGTGTGTCTCGTCCTGTCTCTTTATAAAGCCTGTGTGACTGGTCCTGTCTCTTTATAAAGCCTGTGTGACTGGTCCTGTCTCTTTATAAAGCCTGTGTGACTGGTCCTGTCTCTTTATAAAGCCTGTTTGACTGGTCCTGTCTCTTTATAAAGCCTGTGTGACTGGTCCTGTCTCGTTATAATGTGTGTGTGACTGGTCCTCTCTCTTTATAAAGTCTGTGTGACTGGTCCTGTATCTTTATAAAGCCTGTGTGACTGGTCCTGCCTCTTTATAAAGCCAGTGTGACTGGTCCTGTCTCTTTATAAAGCCTGTGTGACTTGTCCTGTCTCTTTATAAAGCCTGTGTGACTAGTCCTGTCTCTTTATAAAGCCTGTGTGACTGGTCCTGCCTCTTTATAAAGCCTGTTTGACTGGTCCTGTCTCTTTATAAAGCCTGTGCGACTTGTCCTGTCTCTTTATAAAGCCAGTGCGACTTGTCCTGTCTCTTGAAAAAGCCTGTGTGACTGGTCCTGTCTCCTTAAAAAGCTGGTGTGACTGGTCCTGTCTCTTTATAAAGCCAATGTGACTGGTCCTGTCTCTTTATAAAGCCTGTGTGACTGATCCTGCCTCTTTATAAACCTGTTTGACTGGTCCTGTCTCTTTATAAAGCCTGTGTGACTGGTCCTGTCTCTTTATAAAGCCTGTGTGACTGGTCCTGTCTCTTTATAAAGCCTGTGTGACTGGTCCTGTCTCTTTATAAAGCCTGTGTGACTGGTCCTGTCTCTTTATAAAAACTGTGTGACTTGTCCTGTCTCTTAAAAAAGCCCTTGTGTCCGGTCCTGTCTCTTTATAAAGCCTGTGTGACTGGTCCTGTCTCTTTAAAAAGCCGGTGTGACAGGTCCTGTCTCTTTATAAAGCCAGTGTGACTGGTCCTGTCTCTTTATAAAGCCTGTGTGACTGGTCCTGTCTCTTTTTAATGTGTGTGTGACTGGCCCTGTCTCTTTATAAAGTCTGTGTGACTGGCCCTGTCTCTTTATAAAGCCTGTGTGACTGGTCCTGTCTCTTTATAAAGCCAGTGTGACTGGTCCTGTCTCTTTTTCAAGCCTGTGTGACTGGTCCTGTCTCTTTATAAAGCCTGTTTGACTGGTCCTGTCTCTTTATAAAGCTGGTTTGACTGGTCCTGTCTCTTTATAAAGCCTGTGTGACTGGTCCTGTCGCTTTATAAAGCCTGTGTGACTGGTCCTGCCTCTTTATAAAGCCTGTTTGACTGGTCCTGTCTCTTTATAAAGCCTGTGTGACTGGTCCTGTCTCTTTATAAAGCCTGTGTGACTGGTCCTGTCTCTTTACAAAGCCTGTGTGACTGTTCCTGTCTCTTTATAAAGCCAGTGTGACTGGTCCTGTCTCTTTATAAACCCTGAGTGACTGGTCCTGTCTCTTTATAAACCCTGTGTGACTGGTCCTGTCTCTTTATAAAGCCTGTGTGACTGGTCCTGTCTCTTTATAAAGCCCGGGTGTCTGCTCCTGTCTCTTTATAAAGCCTGTGTGACTGGTCCTGTCTCTTTATAAAGCCTGTGTGTCTGGTCCTGTCTCTTTATAAAGCCTGTGTGACTGGTCCTGTCTCTTTATAATGCCCGTGTGTCTGGTCCTGTCTCTTTATAAAGCCTGTGTGACTGGTCCTGTCTCTTTATAAAGCCTGTGTGACTGGTCCTGTCTCTTTATAAAGCCTGTGTGACTGGTCCTGTCTCTTTATAAAGCCTGTTTGACTGGTCCTGTCTCTTTATAAAGCCTGTGTGACTGGTCCTGTCTCTTTATAATGTGTGTGTGACTGGTCCTCTCTCTTTATAAAGTCTGTGTGACTGGTCCTGTCTCTTTATAAAGCCTGTGTGACTGGTCCTGCCTCTTTATAAAGCCAGTGTGACTGGTCCTGTCTCTTTATAAAGCCTGTGTGACTTGTCCTGTCTCTTTATAAAGCCTGTGTGACTAGTCCTGTCTCTTTATAAAGCCTGTGTGACTGGTCCTGCCTCTTTATAAAGCCTGTTTGACTGGTCCTGTCTCTTTATAAAGCCTGTGCGACTTGTCCTGTCTCTTTATAAAGCCAGTGCGACTTGTCCTGTCTCTTGAAAAAGCCTGTGTGACTGGTCCTGTCTCTTTAAAAAGCTGGTGTGACTGGTCCTGTCTCTTTATAAAGCCAATGTGACTGGTCCTGTCTCTTTATAAAGCCTGTGTGACTGATCCTGCCTCTTTATAAACCTGTTTGACTGGTCCTGTCTCTTTATAAAGCCTGTGTGACTGGTCCTGTCTCTTTATAAAGCCTGTGTGACTGGTCCTGTCTCTTTATAAAGCCTGTGTGACTGGTCCTGTCTCTTTATAAAGCCTGTGTGACTGGTCCTGTCTCTTTATAAAAACTGTGTGACTGGTCCTGTCTCTTAAAAAAGCCCTTGTGTCCGGTCCTGTCTCTTTATAAAGCCTGTGTGACTGGTCCTGTCTCTTTAAAAAGCCGGTGTGACTGGTCCTGTCTCTTTATAAAGCCAGTGTGACTGGTCCTGTCTCTTTATAAAGCCTGTGTGACTGGTCCTGTCTCTTTATAATGTGTGTGTGACTGGCCCTGTCTCTTTATAAAGTCTGTGTGACTGGCCCTGTCTCTTTATAAAGCCTGTGTGACTGGTCCTGTCTCTTTATAAAGCCAGTGTGACTGGTCCTGTCTCTTTTTCAAGCCTGTGTGACTGGTCCTGTCTCTTTATAAAGCCTGTTTGACTGGTCCTGTCTCTTTATAAAGCTGGTTTGACTGGTCCTGTCTCTTTATAAAGCCTGTGTGACTGGTCCTGTCTCTTTATAAAGCCTGTGTGACTGGTCCTGCCTCTTTATAAAGCCTGTTTGACTGGTCCTGTCTCTTTATAAAGCCTGTGAGACTGGTCCTGTCACTTTATAAAGCCTGTGTGACTGGTCCTGCCTCTTTATAAAGCCTGTTCGACTTGTCCTGTCTCTTTATAAAGCCTGTGTGACTGGTCCTGTCACTTTATAAAGCCTGTGTGAGTGGTCCTGTCACTTTATAAAGCCTGTGTGACTGGTCCTGTCTCTTTATTAAATCTGTGTGACTGGTCCTGCCTCTTTATAAAGCCTGTGTGTCTTGTCCTGTCTCTTTATAAAGCCTGTGTGACTGGTCCTGTCTCTTTATAAAGCTTGTGTGACTGGTCCTGTCTCTTTATAAAATCTGTGTGACTGGTCCTGTCTCTTTATAAAGCCCTTGTGTCCGGTCCTGTCTCTTTATAAAGCCTGTGTGACTGGTCCTGTCTCTTTATGATGCCTGAGTGACTGGTCCTGTCTCTTTATAAAATCTGTGTGACTGGTCCTGTCTCTTTATAAAGCCTGTGTGACTGGTCCTGTCTCTTTATAAAGCCCTTGTGTCCGGTCCTGTCTCTTTATAAAGCCTGTGTGACTGGTCCTGTCTCTTTATGAAGCCTGAGTGACTGGTCCTGTCTCTTTATAAAATCTGTGTGACTAGTCCTGTCTCTTTATAAAGCCTGTGTGACTGGTCCTGTCTCTTTATAAAGCCTGTGTGACTGGTCCTGTCTCTTTATAAAGTCTGTGTGACTGGTCCTGTCTCTTTATAAAACCTGTGTGACTGGTCCTGTCTCTTTATAAAGCCTGTGTGGCTGGTCCTGTCTCTTTATAAAGCCTGTGTGACTGTTCCTGTCTCTTTATAAAGCATGTTTGACTGGTCCTGTCTCTTTATAAAGCCTGTGTGACTGGTCCTGTCTCTTTATAAAGCCTCTGCGACTGGTCCTGTCTCTTTATAAAGCCTGTGTGTCTGGTTCTGTCTCTTTTGAAAGCCTCTGTGACTGGTCCTCTCTCATTATAAACCTGTGTGACTGGTCCTGTCTCTTTATAAAGACTGTGTGACTGGTCCTGTCTCTTTATAAAGCCTGTGTGACTGCTCCTGTCACTTTATAAAGCCTGTGTGACTGGTCCTGTCACTTTATAAAGCCTGTGTGGCTGGTCCTGTCTCTTTACAAAGCCTGTGTGACTGGTCCTCTCTCTTTATAAAGCCAGTGTGACTGGTCCTGTTTCATTATAAAGCCTGTGTGACTGGTCCTGTCTCTTTATAAAGCCTGTGTGACTGGTCCTGTCTATTTATAAAGCCCGTGTGTCTGGTCCTGTCTCTTTATAAAGCCTGTGTGCCTGTTCCTGTCTCTTTATAAAGCCTGTGTGTCTGCTCCTGTCTCTTTATAAAGCCTGTGTGACTGCTCCTGACTCTTGATAACGCCTGTGTGTCTGTTCCTGTCTCTTTATAAAGCCTGTGTGACTGTTCCTGTCTCTTTATAAAGCCCGTGTGACTGGTCCTGTCTCTTTATAAAGCCTGTGTGACTGGTCCTGTCTCTTTATAATGCCTGTGTGACTGGTCCTGTCTCTTTATAAAGCCTGTGTGTCTGCTCCTGTCTCTTTATAAAGCCTGTGTGACTGCTCCTGACTCTTGATAACGCCTGTGTGTCTGTTCCTGTCTCTTTATAAAGCCTGTGTGACTGGTCCTGTCTCTTTATAATGCCTGTGTGTCTGGTCCTCTCTCTTTATAAAGCCTGTGTGGCTGGTCCTGTCTCTTTATAAAGCCTGTGTGACTGTTCCTGTCTCTTTATAAAGCCAGTGTGACTGGTCCTGTTTCTTTATAAAGCTTGTGTGACTGGTCGTGTCTCTTTATAAAGTCTGTGTGACTGGTCCTGTCTCTTAATAAAGCCTGTGTGACTGGTCCTGTCTCTTTATAATGCCTGTGTGACTGGTCCTGTCTCTTTATAAAGCCTGTGTGACTGGTCCTGTCTCTTTTGAAAGACTGTGTGACTGGTCCTGTCTCTTTATAAAGCCTGTGTGACTGGTCCTGTCTCTTTATAAAGACCATGTGACTGGTCCTGTCTCTTTATAAAGTTTCTCCGCCTCCGCCGTATCTGCTCCGACGATGCCACCTTCCACACCAGTGCTTCAGACATGTCTTCCTTTTTGCGCAACTGAGGATTCCCCTCTACCGTGGTTGACACTGCCCTCGACCGTGTCAGTTCTATCTCCCGCACCTCTGCCCTCACCCCTGCCCCTCCCTCCCAGAACCACGATGGGGTTCCCCTTGTCCTCACCTTTCACCCCACCAGCCTCCACATTCAACGGATCATCCTCCGGCATTTCCGCTACCTCCAAAGTGATCCCACCACCAAACATATCTTCCCCTCCCCTCCCCTTTCAGCATTCCGCAGGGACCGCTCGCTCCGACGCACCCTAGTCCACTCCTCTATCACCCCAAACAGCCCTTCCCCTTCGCCTGGCACCTTCCCGTGCAAGCGGAGGAGATGTAACACCTGCCCCGATACCTCCCCCCTCCCCACTGTCCAGGGCCCCAAACACCCCTTCCCGGTGAAACAGTGATTTACTTGTACTTCTCGCAATCTAGTATACTGTATTCGCTGCTCACGCTGCGGTCTCCTCTACATTGGGGAGACCAAACGCAGATTGGGTGACCGCTTTGCGGAACACCTCCGTTCAGTCCGTAAGGGTGACCCCGAGATTCCGGTCGCCTGTCATTTCAATTCACCGCTCCATTCCCACTCGGACCTCACTGTCCTTGGCCTCTTGTACTGTTCCACGGAAGCTCAAAGTAAACTCGAGGAACAGCACCTCGTCTTCCGATTAGGCACTCTGCAGCCTTCCGGTCTCAATATCGAGTTCAACATTTTCAGATCATAACCTCGGCCCCTATTTCATTATTATTTATATTTTTCCACTCCTTTCCTCCCCACCGCCCTTTCCTTTTGATTCTCTCTCACACCTGGCAGCTATCTTTCGCCCTGCCAGTGCACTTTACACCTAATCCCAGCATATTACCATCTCGTCTAGCTTCTAATCTCTTTTACTTCTTTTGGGTCTTTTATTCTTTTGTCCGATCACAGCCCTGCCTTCGATCTAGTTCCTTTTCTCTCCAGTTTTGAAGAAGGGTCAAACCCGAAACGTCAACACAAATTTCTCTCCACGGATGTTGCCTGACCTGCTGAGTTTTTCCAGCATTTTCTGTTGTTATTTCTTTATAAAGCCTGTCTGACTGGTCCTGTCTCTTTATAAAGCCTGTGTGGCTGGTCCTGTCTCTTTATAAAGCCTGTGTGACTGGTCCTGTCTCTTTATAAAGCCTGTGTGACTGGTCCTGTCTCTTTATAAACCCTGTGTGACTGGTCCTGTCTCTTTATAAAGCCTGTGTGACTGGTCCCGTCTCTTTATAAACCCTGTGTGACTGGTCCTGTCTCTTTATACAGCCTGTGTGACTGGTCCTGTCTCTTTATAAAACCTGTGTGACTGTTCCTGTCCCTTTATGAAGCCAGTGTGGCTGGTCCTGTTTCTTTATAAACCCCGTGTGACACACACACACAATTAATAATTAAATCACAATGTGATTGTGAGGATCGATTTTCGCCTCTTGATACCTTCCGTGTCCACCGGTCGAGGAAGGTATCAAGTGAACAGGTGGACACCGCCTGCTCCCTCTCCAGGGCCACCCGGGCAGGGACAAGACCATGGGAGAGAGGCAGGCAGCCAGAGTGACCCCATGGGCCCCGCCCATCCTGGGCCTACAAATTGCTGTTTTCGCCAGGCCCAAGAGCATGTCCAGGAGAAGATCCTCCCACTTACCCACCACCACTCCGCACGCGGTGGCCAAAGATTAGGAGCGTGGGGCTAAAGTGTAACCAAGAGTTGAGGAGCAGCCCCTTCAGGGAACTACACAGGGGCTGTAACCTCTCACACTGAATATATACACGGCCCATGGACTACTCTAGGCCACAGAAACCACACCTGGCCTTGGAGTCCAGAAATGAGCTTAAAAACTGTTGCACACGAGAGCTCCCTGCCACAGTCTCCACCCCAGATCCCCAATGGTGCTGGGAAGGACTCCCGCATAGAGAGCCCTCCATTGGGGACCCTCACCTCCGTCAGACAGCAAGATCACCCACCAGTCTGATTGAGATTGGGCAATAAACAAAATTAATCAATAAATTATACAGAAACCCGAGTCCCCGGGTCCTCAGCCCTGGTGTGAAGTACGCTGGCCACCAATTTTCCGTTACTAACTCGCACCTCAGGCCCCGCCCAGTCTGGTTTAATTACTAAATGTTTTCTAACTCAGGTTCAGGCCTGTCATTCTGAGGGAAAGAAGGCCTCATATATTGGTGTGTCCCACCGGAGCGGCTGTTAATGGCTTTAATAAACTGGTAGCAAGGTTTTTTTTAAAAAGGTGGAGAGGTGAAAAACGCAACTAGTGATGCCTCAAAACTCACGGACAGAGAAATCCACTTCATCAGCGCCCCTGCCACAGGACTCAATATCCACCCCCTCCACCACTGGTGCACTGTGTCTGCAGTATGTACGGTCTACAAGAGGACTACGGTCAGGCCGTGTGGAGTCAAGGGCCAGGCAACAGAATGGATGGAAAGATCACAACATACTTCCCTTAACTCCAACCCTCTGATTTCTGATTTGTAGCCAGCTTTCCATCCATTCTGCTGCCTGGCCCTTCCCTCCACACGGCCTGACCTTGGTCATCTTGTCGATCTTACATACTGTTATGGATAGCAAGCTGGTCAAAAAACAGGAGTGTGTGTGTCGGGGTTAGTAATAGCTACTCAGACTGGCAAAAGGTGGGAAGTGGTGTTCCACAGGGATCGGCGCTGGGATCACTATTGTTCACCATTTACATAAATGATTTGGACGCGTGAATCAGAAGAACAATTTCAAAGTTTGTCGATAACACCAAATTGGGAGGTAGAGTTAATACTGAGGAAGACAAAATGCAAGACATTAATAAATTTCAGAATGGGCGTGTAATTGGCAAATGAATTTCACTGTAGATCAGTGTGAGGTGCTGTGTTAATGAATTTCACTGTAGATCAGTGTGAGGTGGTGTGTTAATGAATTTCACTATAGATCAGTGTGATGTGATGTGTTAATGAATTTCACTGCAGATCAGTGTGAGCGGGTGTGTTAATGAATTTCACTATAGATCAGTGTGAGGTGGTGTGTTTTGGTGGGAAGAATAAGGAGGCCACTCACTACTTGGACAAGGGGGTGAAATTGGGTTGCTTTGTGCCTCCCGCGATATTCAGCGGGAGGTTAGCGGCGTAGGTAGTCGGTAGCTCCCCGCGGCACTGCACCGCCGGCAATGACATCATTGCCAAGCGCAGCACCCCGGGTTACGACCCCTGACCTATCACCGGACGATGTGTCCGACAGGGTCAGGGGTCGTTTCTGCAGCCGCGATGCCACTTAAAGGGCAGGTGTCGGGCGGCAACTTTTTATTTTGGCCGACTGCCAGCACCTGCCCCCTTCCCCTTTCTTCTTCGGGGTGTCGGCCGCAATCGCACAGCCCGGCGCTCCTCTTGATCCGACACCCCGCTCCCCGGTGGTCCAGCAGGGCCCAGATGTGCGCAGTGCTGCGCCCCTCCCCTTTAATCAGGGAGGGAGGTCTGCTATGGCATGGTGCTACGTGCCGACCGGCATGGCGCTGTGACACGAAGCACCGTGAAATTCACTGGTAGCGCCTCAAGAGGGAGGGGAACGCTTCCAGTAGAACCCTGCCTCCTGCCTGGGGCGCTACCACTGAATTTAATGCGCAGGGGCGCTAACTTTTTCAGGGCGTTAAAATTAGCCCCAGGGATGTTAGCGACCCAAAGGGGGCATCACCGAATTTCCCCCTAAGAGTCTAAATGGGCTGGAGGAGCAGAGGGATCCAGGGATCCAGATACACAAATCACTAAAAGTAGCAACACAGATTAATAAGGCCATTAAAATAAAAGCACTGGGGTACATTCCTAAAGGAGCCTTCTGTTCCGTGCCTAGGAGCTCTGAACCATGGCAGAGAGTGGCTGGGACACGTTTCTCACACGCCTCGAGATTAACCCGCACGGCAACTTTGCTGTCAGTGAAGAGAGACAAGAAAAACCAAAGTGCCATTTGCCCCTCTCAGTGTGGCCCTGAAGGACTGTGTCCAGGCTGGAATTCTGTTCCCACTGCACGATCCTCCCCTAGATTGTCCTTTGAGCTCCAGCCAGGTGATGCTAAACACTCAGGTGGGAAAGAAGAAAATCTACAATAATGTGTTTAAAAAAAAGCTGGTTTATTTGACATCTATCCAGAATATTAAACTCCAGCCCAGTTATAGGGGTCATTAACATCAGCAGAAACAAACCCCAACTGTCAGAATGAACATGGTTCAGTCCTGGATGTGATTAACAGCAGCAATAACAGCAGAATCCAACCCCTGCAGTCATTTGTGAACTCGCTGGTGTGTCAGCAGGTTGGATGACTGAGTGAATCCATTCCCTCACACGGAGCAGGTGAACGGCCTCTCCACAGTGTGAACTCGCTGGTGTGTCAGCAGGTTGGATGACTGAGTGAATCCATTCCCTCACACGGAGCAGGTGAACAGCCTCTCCCCAGTGTGACTGCGCTGGTGTACAGTGAGCTCAGATGATCGCCTGAACCCAGTCCCGCAGTGAGAGCACCTGAACGGTCTCTCGTCAGTGTGAACACGTTGATGGTATGTCAGTTCCCTGGAACTTTTAAAGCACTTCTCACAGTCCGGGCAATTAAAAGGTCTCTCATCAGTGTGAACTCGCTGGTGATTCAGCAGGTTGGATGAATTAGTGAATCCCTTCCCACACTCAGCAGGTGAACGGCCTCTCCCCAGTGTGAATACGCTGGTGTCTCAGTAGGTGGGATGACTGAGTGAATCCCTTCCCACACTCAGTGCAGGTGAACGGCCTCTCTCCAGTGTGAACACGCTGGTGTGTCAGTAGGTGGGATGACTGAGTGAATCCCTTCCCACACTCAGTGCAGGTGAACGGTTTCTCTCCAGTGTGAACTCGCTGGTGATTCAGCAGGCTGGATGAATTAGTGAATCCCTTCCCACACTCAGTGCAGGTGAACGGCCTCTCTCCAGTGTGAACACGCTGGTGTGTCAGTAGGTGAGATGAATTAGTGAATCCCTTCCCACACTCAGAGCAGGTGAATGGCCTCTCCCCAGTGTGAACTCGCTGGTGTTTCAGCAGGCTGCATGACTGAGTGAATCCCTTCCCACACTCAGTGCAGGTGAACGGCCTCTCTCCAGTGTGAACACGCTGGTGTGTCAGTAGGTGAGATGAATTAGTGAATCCCTTCCCACACTCAGAGCAGGTGAATGGCCTCTCCCCAGTGTGAACTCGCTGGTGTTTCAGCAGGCTGCATGACTGAGTGAATCCCTTCCCACACTCAGTGCAGGTGAACGGCCTCTCTCCAGTGTGAACAAGCTGGTGTGTCAGTAGGTGAGATGAATTAGTGAATCCCTTCCCACACTCAGTGCAGGTGAACGGTCTCGCCCCGGTGTGAACACGCTGGTGTGTCTGAAGGTCACATGACTGAGTGAATCCCTTCCCACACAATGAGCAGGTGAATGGCCTCTCCCCAGTGTGAACTCGCTGGTGTGTCAGCAGGCTGGATGACTGAGTGAATCCCTTCCCACACTCAGAGCAGGTGAATGGCCTCTCCCCGGTGTGAATGCGCTTGTGTCTCGATAGGCCAGAGGGTTGGCTGAAGCCTCGTCCACACACAGAACACGTGTACGGTTTCTCCCCGCTGTGAATGGTGCTTTTTGCTTCCATGTTCAGAGGCCGGTGAGATTCAGATCCGGCGAGTAGTGACTCTGTCAGATCTTGAAGTGATGTTTGGTTTCAGCTTACCGTCTGTAAATCCTCCCCTTCCAGTGCCCTGTAAAATTAATATAAAACAGGGAGTGAGAGAGACAACCCACAGGAAAACAAAGGCAGGTTGTGAAATTGAGCTCAATGAATCTGGTCAATTGTGAAGTGACCATGAAAGCTGCCGGATTGTCATAAAAACCCAACTGGTTCACTGATGTCCTTCGGGAAGGGAATACGCCACCTGGTCTGGGCCTACACACAACTCTGGCCTCTATTTGGGGGGGGGGCGGGTGGGGAGCGGGAGAGCGAAGGAAAGGAACTTTATACATCTGCAACTCGACCAGAACTTTGATAGAACCTCCAAAACCCGCAACCTCCACCACCTAGAAGGACAAGGGCAGCTGTTGTATGGGAGCACCATCACATCCAAGTTCCCCTCCAAGTCACACACCACCCTGACTCAGATATATTCATCGTTGCTGAGTCATAATCCTGGAACTCCTTACCGAACAACATTGTGGGAATACCTTCACCACACGGACTGCAGTAGTTCAAGAAGGTGACTCACCACCCCCTTCTCAACGGGAAACTGGGGATTGGCAATATTTGCTGCTCTTGCGAGCTACGCCCACATCCCAAGAATGAATTAAAACAAATCTGTAGATGTAAACTGGATTAAAAGCCTGTACAGAAATACTTATTCCTAAAACAATACTCTTTTACATTGTACGGACAGTGTCTGTGTAACAACCTAATCTCCCCTAGAATCCACCTCCCTTGACAGTCTCACATTGGAAATTGTTGGGTCCTCCTGGGCTCAGAAGTACTGGGGGTTAAACCCAGCAGCTTCTCCTCCATCTCCACTCCAGCTCAAACTGAAACATAGAAACATACAAACAAAGAAGATAGGAGCAGGAGTAGGCTATTCGGCCCCTCAAGCCTGCTCCGCCATTCAATGCGATCATGGCTGATCATCCAAATTCAGTACCCGGTCCCTGCTTTCTCCCCATATCCCTTGATCCCTTTAGCTTTAAGAAATATATCCAATTCCTTCTTGAATATATTTAATGTATTGGCCTCTACTGCCTTCTCTGGTAGAGAATTCCACAGGTTCACCACTCTCTGGGTGAAGAAATTCCTCCTCATTTCTGTCCTAAATGGCTTACCCCGTATCCTTAGTCTGTGACCCCTGGTTCTGGACACCCCGACCATCAGGAACATCCTTCCTGCATCTAGTCTGTCCAGTCCTGCCAGAATTTTATAAGTTTCAATGAGATCCCCTCTCATTCTTGTAAACTCCAGCGAATACAAGCCCAATCATCCCAATCTCTCCTCATACATCATTCCTGCCATCCCAGGTATCAGCCTGGTGAATCTTCGTTGAACTCTTTCCACGGCAAGAACATCCTTCCTCAGATAAGGTGACCAAAACTGCACACAATACTCAAGATGTGGGCTCACCAAGGCCCTGTACAACTGCAGCAAGACATCCTTGTTCCTGTACTCAAACCCTCTCGCTACGAAGGCCAAGATACCATTTACCTTCTTAACTGCCTGCTGCACCTGCATGCTTACCTTCAGCGAGTGGTGCACAAGGACACCCAGGTCTCGTTGCACTTCCCCTTCTCCCAATCTATTGCCATTCAGATAATAATCTGCCTTCCTGTTTTTGCCAGCAAAGTGGATAACCTCACATTTATCCACGTAATATTGCATGTGCTATGCTTCTGCCCAATCACCCAACCTGTCCAAATCATCCTGTAGTTTCTCGGCATCCTCCTCGCAGCACACACGCCCACCCAGCTTTGTGTCATCTGCAAATTTGGAGATATTACATCTAGTTCCCTTGTCTAGATCATTAATATATATTGTGAATAGCTGGGGTCCAAGGACCGATCCCTGCAGTACCCCACTAGTCACTGCCTGCCACTCGGAAAAAGACCCGTTTATTCCAACTCTTTGCTTTCTGTCTGCCAACCAGTTCTCTATCCAAGTCAATACCTTGCCCCCAATCCCAGGTACCTTAACTTTACATGCTAATCTCTTATGCGGGACCTTATCGAAAGCCTTCTGAAAGTCCAAATACACATCCACTGGTTCTCCCTTATCTATTTTACTAGTTACATCCTCAACAATGAAGCAACAAAAAGACCTACACAGGCGGCCAGGGACCTACCTTCCGTCAGCCTGCAATAAAACTCTTCCCCACAGCCACTGACTAATGGCGGCTGCAGCACCCGCAATTCCCCGTGCCCCAGAAACCGCTCTATGCAACGCACCGATTTCCCCGCTGAGAGTGCGCATGCTCCCCGGGGCCGTGGGCCATTCTGGGAGCCTGGCTCCTGTCCTTTTCCCAATTTGGACTCGGTGGAACCGGCTGAAGAAACCGGGAAGCGGCGGCTCGGATGGGAGAGGCGCTGCACCCTGGGTTTCCTGGTGCCGGGGCCCTGGCCGCACGTCCGCCAGGCCCAGCCGCCCTGATTCTGATTGAGTTTTTGATGAGGTAACAGAGAGGGTTGATGAGGGCAATGTGGTTAACGTGGTGTACATGGATTTCCAAAAGGCGTTCGACAAGTGCCACATAATAGACTTGCCAGCAAAGTTGAAGCCCATGGAATAAAAGGGACAGTGGCAGCATGGATACGGAATTGGCAAAGTGACAGAAAACAGAGAGCAGTGGTGAACGGTTGTTTGTCGGACTGGAAGAAGGTATACAGTGGTGTTCCCCAGGGGTCGGCACTAGGACCACTGCTTTACTTGATATATATTAATGACTTAGACTTGGGTGTACAGTGCATAATTTCAAAATTTGCAGATGACACAAAACTTGGAAGTAAAGTGAACAGTGAGGAGGATAGTGATAGACTTCAAGAAGACAGACAGGCTGGTGGAATGGGCGGGCACGTGGCAGATGAAATTTAACGCAGAAAAGTGCGAAGTGATACATTTTGGTATGAAGAACCAAGTGAGGCAATATAAACTAAAGGGTACAATTCTAAAGTGTGTGCATGAACAGAGAGACCTGGGGGTATGTGTGCACAAATCATTGAAGGTGGCCGGGCAGGTTGAGAAAGCGGTTAAAAAAGCGTGCGGGATCCTGGGCTTAATAAATAGAGGCATAGAGTCCAAAAGCAAGGAGGTTATGATGAACCTTTATAAAACACTGGTTCGGCCTCAACTGGAGTATTGTGTCCAATTCTGGGCACCGCACTTTATGAAGGATGTGAAGGCCTCAGAGAGGGTGCAGAAAAGATTTACAAGAATGGTTCCAGGTATGAGGGACTTCAGTTAGGTGGATAGACTGAAGAAGCTGGGGTGGTTCTCCTTAGAGCAGAGAGGTTGAGAAGAGATTTGATCGAGGTGTTCAAAATCATGAGGGGTCTGGACAGAGTAGAGAGAGAGAAACTGTTCCCATTGGCGGAAGGGTCGAGAACCGGAGGACACAGATTTAAGGTGATTGCCAGAAGAACCAAACGCGACATGAGGGAAAACCTTTTTACTCATTGAGTGGTTAGGATCTGGAATGCACTGCCTGAAAGGGTGGTGGAGGCAAATTCAATCACTGCTTTCAAAAGGGAATTGTGTAAGTGCCTGAAGTAAAGAAATTTGCAGGGTTACGGGGAAAGGGCGGGGAGTGGGACTAGCTGAAGTGGTCTTGGAGAGCCGGCACGGGCTCGACGGGCCAAATGGCCTCCTTCTGTGCTGTAACCATTCTATGATTCTATAAAATATTAGAAAGTTTGTTCCGCAGAAGCACGAGGTTTATCTGCTTTTATTGATGAATTTAAAAAGTCTCTATTAAAACCTGAGCCAGTGTGTTGTGAGCCAAAGAGCCTTGTGTCCAATGAGGGGAATAAAGGCCCACAGCCTCCCCTGGCCCCGGGCCCTGAACAAGGGACTGGAGAAACTCGCTCCCCTGTGGGTCAGACAATCAGCCGGCGCTAGTCCCGCCCCTCGGGCTCCTCGATTGGTTGGAGGACCCGCCGCCGGCTCGCTCCTCCAGCCCCGCCCCGCTTGCTCCCTATTGGTCGGAAGCACCCGTCAATCAGGCCGCGGGCCCGGGTCACGTTTCCCGAGGAGCTCACGTCACCGTCCAACTGACGCCGCTCGGTCCGGGGCCTCGCGGACTCAGTTTTTACTGTTTCTCTTTATTCTCTCCCGATCCACCCCTCCCACACCACCCCGCGCAATTCTCCACCCAATTGGAGCGGAGAAAACTCACTTTGCGCCACCGATCACGAATCTGGAACCGACACCAAGGCCTTTCCCCGGAATGGCACGCACCAACTCCGTCCGGCAGGATCCAAGTGCGTAGGCGCAGCTCCGAGTGCAGCAGCGGGGTTGGTGTCCCCTGGGCATGCGCGGTTGTTGCCCTCGCTGACCGTGAGAGGTCGCTGTGCCGGATCCGGTCCAAACCGCCGCTCCCTGTGCGCATGCGCGGACTATCGTCTGTCAATCAACCATCAGCCAGAAGAGGTCGCTGGTGAGACCAGTGAAGAAAGAAAGACTTGCATTTCTATAGCGCCTTTCACCACCACCGGACGCCCCAAAGTGCTTCACAGCCAATGAAGTACTTTTGAAGTGTAGTCACTGTTGTAATGTAGGAAATGTGGCAGCCAAATAGCACACAGCAAGCTCCCACAAACAGCAATGTGATAATGACCAGATAATCTATCTTTTTGTTAACTCTGTTTCTCTCTCTACGGATGTTGCCTGGGCTGCTGAGTGTTTCCAGCATTTCCTGTTATTTCAGATTTCCAGCATCCGCAGTATTTTGCTATTATCCTTTTGTTACATTGATTGAGGGATAAACATTGGCTAGGACACCGGGGATATTTCCCCTGCTCTTTCCCCACATTACAACAGTGACTACACCTCAAAAGTACTTCATTGGCTGTAAAGCACTTCAAGACGTCTGCTGGTCATGAAAGCACTATATAAATGCAAGTCTTTCTGTCTCAAAATAGTGTCATGGGATCTTTTACATCCACCTGAGAGAGCAGGCAGGGCCTCAGTTTAATGTCTCATCCGAAAGACGCCACCTCTGACAGTGCCTCAGTACTGCACTGGAGTGTCAGCCTGAATTTTTGTGCTCAAGTCTCTGGAGTGAGACTTGAACCCACAACCTTATGCCTCAGAGGCAAGAGTGCTACCATAGAGTCATAGATTTATACAGCACAGAAAGGGGCCCTTCGGCCCATCGTGTCCGCGCCGGCCATCAAGCCCTGTCTATTCTAATCCCATTTTCCAGCACTTGGTACGTAGCCTTGTATGCAATGGCGTTTCAAGTGCTCATCTAAATGCTTCTTGAATGTTGTGAGGGTTCCTGCCTCTACCACCCTTTCAGGCAGTGAGTTCCAGATTCCAACCACCCTCTGGGTGAAAAAGCTTTTCCTCAAATCCCCTCTAAACCTCCTGTCCCTTACCTTGAAACTATGCCCCCTGGTTATTGACCCCTTTACTAAGGGGAAAAGTTCTTTTCTATCTACCCTATCTATGCCCCTCATAATTTTGTACACCTCAACCAGGTCCCCCTTCAGCCTTCTCTCCTCTAAATTAGAGTACGAGAGATGGCAGTTGAATTGTACAGGTATTTTGTATTGGTCTTCACCACAGAGGATACAAGTAACATCCCAGAAATAGCTGTAAATCAGGAAATGGAAGGGAGGGAGGAACCAGTGTGTATCTGAGTCAATGGGACTCTCTTTGACCTTTCTCCCCAGTCCATCTCCAGGACCAGTGTGTATCTGAGTCAATGGGACTCTCTCGGACCTTTTCCCCCAGTCGATCTCTGGAAACTCTTTGAATCGGAAGAGTTCTCTCCGGTTGGTGCTCTCACAATCCTGTGTTGGTTCACCTGCTGTCGTTCCTCAGTCTACAATCCCTGTTTACTCTCAGCTGTGGACCTCTCAATCACTCAGTCTTTCACCAGGAGATCTAATTATGGCAGGACTGAAAATAACAACATGAATAGTGTGAAGTAATGTAATGTAGACTTTTCTTCAGCTTAATAAAAATAAAAGTTTGGGTCCGAGTGCTTCTGTCTGATGTTGTCCCTTTTCTCAGATCCCCGCCACGCCCGCCTGGGCTTCCAGCAAATCACCAAAGTTCTGGATAGAAATGCACAATTTCCCTGTGCTTTAGGCAAACCGAAGCTGGGGCCATCTTTCCCACGTAACACTGTCTGATCTCACTGGACCCATCCTCCCCGGGTTACACACTGTCTGATCACACTGGGCCCATCCTCCCCGGGTTACACACTGTCTGATCTCACTGGGCCCATCCTCCCCGGGTTACACACCGTCTGATCTCACTGGACCCATCCTCCCCGGGTTACACACTGTCTGATCTCACTGGGCCCATCCTCCCCAGGTAACACACTGTCTGATCTCAGTGGACCCATCCTCCCCGGGTTACACACTGTCTGATCTCACTGGGCCCATCCTCCCCGGGTTACACACTGTCTGATCTCACTGGGCCCATCTTTCCCAGGTAACAGACTATCTGATCTCACTGGACCCATCCTCCCCGGGTTACACACTGTCTGATCTCACTGGGCCCATCCTCCCCGGGTTACACACTGTCTGATCACACTGGGCCCATCCTCCACGGGTTACACAATCATAGAAATTTACTGCATAGAAGGCTGCCATTCAGCCCATCTTGTCCGAGCCGGCTGACAAAGATCTATCCACTCTAATCCCACTTTCCAGCACTTGGTCCGTAGCCTGGTAGCTTACGGCACTTCAAGTGCATATCCAAGCAGTTTTTAAACGTGATGAGCTTCTCTGCCTCTACCACCCTTTCAGGCAGTGAGTTCCAGACCTCCACCACCCTCTGGGTGTAAAAAACTTACCTCAAAACCCCTCTAACCCTTTGACCATCTGCTTTAAATCTATGCCCCCCTGATTATTGACCCTTCTGCTAAGGGAAATAGATCTTTCCTATCCACTCTATCTAGGCCCCTAATAATTTGATACACCTCAATCGAGTCTCCCCTTGGCCTTCTCTGTTCCAAAGAAAACAACCCCAGCCTATCCAATCTTTCCACATAGCAAAAATTCCCCAGCCCAGGCAAAATCCCCGTAAATCTCCTCTGCACCCTCTGTAATGCAATCACAGCCTTCCTGTAATGTGTTGACCAGAACTGCACGCAGTATTCTAGCTGCGGCCTAGCTATACAGTTCACGCATTACCTCCCAGCTCTTATATTCTATGCCTCGGCTAGTAAAGACCTTTCTCCCCAGTCCATCCACTAGAGGGTGCAGAGCAGATGTAATTTTTTTCACCCAGAGGGTGGTGGGAGTCTGGAACTCACTGTCCGAAAGGATGGTCGAGGCAGAGACCCTCAGCACATTTAAAAAGTACTTGGGTGTACACTTGAAGAGCCGTAACCTACAGGGCTGTGGAGCAAGAGTCTGCAGGACGGGTTCATGGAATCCATTCGGGACAGTTTCCTGGAACAAAATGTCATGGAACCAACAATGTTAGAACTTGTATTGTGTAATAAGACAGGGTTAATTAGCAATCTCATAGTAAAGCATCCTCTGGGGCAGAGTGATCATAATATGTTAGAACTTCACATTAATTTTTGAGAGTGACTTGCCTAAGTCCGAAACTAGTGTCTTAATCTTAAATAAAGCCAATTACATTAGGTATGAGGGGAGAGTTGGCTGAGGTAGATTGGAAAAATAGATTAAAAGGTATGGCGGTAGATAAGCAGTGGCTAGCATTTAAAGAAATATTTCATAATTCGCAACTAAAATACATTCCATTGAGAAACAAAAACTCCACGGGAAGTGATCCAACAATGGCTAACTAAAGAAGGTAAGGATAGCATTAGATTGACAGAAGCTTATAATGTTGCAAAGAATAATAGTAAGCCTGAGGATTGAGAGTTTCAGAAACCAGCAAAGATTGACCAAAAATTGATAAAAAATGCAATGACAGAAAACGAGCAAGAAATCTAAAAGCAGATTGTAAGAATTTCTACAAGTATGTAGGAAGGAAGAGAGTAGCAAAAGTAAACATTGGTCCCTTAGAGGCTGAGACAGGCGAAATTATTGTGGGGAATAAGGAAATGGCAGAAACGTTAAACAAGTATTTTGTATCTGTCTTCATAGAAGACACAAAAAGCAGACCAAAAATGGTGGGGAACCGAGGGTCTACTGAGGGTGAGGAACTGAACGTAATTCATATAAGTAGAGAAAAAGTACTAGAGAATCGAATAGGACTGAAAATCGACAAATCCCCTGGGCCCGACGACCTACATCCTAGGTGTTGTGTATGTACCTTTAAGAGAGAACTGTTTTCCAGCTCCTGTATACTGTAGTACCGGCAGTGACCACACCTGTATATAAAGCCGGAGCAGGATTCTGTACCCCAGTCTTGAGACTACTCCACTCCTGTAAATACCTGTTGATTGTTAAGTTACAGCATCCGTGTAGTTCTTGGGGAAACATCCTGTTTAAAGAATCACCGATCTAACAGTGGCGACCAGTGGCGATTCGAATCTACCTGCAACTCTGCATTTCCCTTCGAGGATTCGCTCCGGGAGGGCGGTGGAAGAAAGTCGAGGCCAGAAACACGGGCGTCGACCAAGAGCAACCGCCTAGTCGTCCGGCAGAGAGTGAACATCGCAGGGGAGGCTGTGGAGAGCCGGGCTTGGTTCCCCAGCCACGACGGTCAGCAACAGACTGACGACAGGTACAGCGCAGACCCTTCCCGGACAGCGGCGGCTGGAGCCGACCGACGGCAGAGAAAAAGCCGAGCAGCGTCGACGGGGTAAGATAGAGGGTGAAGCGTACAAGGCGCAGCCGGGGGTTGAAAACTGAGCGGCGTCGAGGAAAAACAAAACAGAGAGAGGGTAAAGCAGCAGCCGGGTTCAGGACCGAGCGGCGGAAACGGGAAAGGCGCACAGAAAAAAAAAACAAGCGCAGAACACAACCAGGGTTCAAGGGCTGAACAGTGTCCGCGGGGAGAAGAAGGGAGAGCGCGGGAGACGCCATTGAGCCGCGGAGAAGGAAGAGCGCGGGAGACGCCATTTTTAGAAGCCGCAGCGGAGAAGGGTGAGCGCGGCGAAGAAGGGAGAGCGCGGAGAAGAAGTGAAAGCGTGGGAGATACCATTTTTGACAGTTAAATCACACCCAGGGATGCCGAAGAGTGGCAGTATCTCTACGTTCGACAATGAAGTCGAAGATTGGGCGACATATGTGGAACGTATTGAGGTGTACTGCAGGGCGAATGAAGTGCCAGATGCTAGGAAAGCACTGGTTTTGTTAAATTCCATGGGTGCAAAAACTTATGGGTTACTGCAAAACCTAATAACCCCAGAGAAGCCTGTGAATAAGAATTTCGAAAGCATAGTAGAAATCCTACAGGACCACTTAAACCCCACACCGCTGCTGATAGCAGAACGATTTAAGTTCCATAAAAGGAACTAACACAAAGACGAAAGCAATGCTGAGTACTTAACGGAACTGCGCAAGCTATCGAAACACTGCCAGTTTGGAGTGGGACTAGCAGATACGTTAAGGGACAAGTTTGTGTGTGGGCTTCAAAGTGAAGGAACCCAGAAACGGCTTCTATCAGAAACGGATCTTACGCTGGACAAGGCTTTCAGTATGGCAGTATCACACGAAGCAGCCGCAAGGGGCGCTGCAGAGATACAACGGAGACCGCAAGAATATGGCACCAATGAAATGTCCTATGGAACAGGGAAGTGTTATCACTGCGGCAGAACAACACACAACCAGAAGGGTTGTTGGTTCAAGGACCAAGTGTGCAGACAGTGTGGAAAAGCAGGACACATAACAAGAGTCTGCAGGTCTGGGAAGAAAACCAACAGCAAGAAATCTCCACAGGAGAAGTACAAAAAGATACACAAGGTGATGGACAGTCGTTCAGACGAACAGAAAAGTGATAGACTCCGGAAGCAAGGAGCTGGGTTGTCTGAAACTACATAAGGTAACCAAAATGGAGGATCACCAGACTATCTGGGTTACACTCAAGATAGACGGAGTCCAAGTGAAAATGGAATTGGACACAGGATCAGCCCTAACAATCATAAACCAAAGGGACTACAAGCGGCTATTTTCACATATACCCTTGAAAGCTACAGAGATTGTCTTGAAGACGTACACTGGGCAAAAAGTCTACCCCAAAGGAAAAATAAGGGTAAAAGTGATATACAAAGGCCAGGAAATACCTAAAATAGACATATGTATTGCCAGATGGAGGACCACCACTGCTAGGACGTGAATGGATCCGGAAGATACAATTAGATTGGCATTCCATACAGGCACTAAAGGTTGAGGCCAAAAAGGATGATGACGTCACACCTGGACGACTGTCAAAAATGCTAACTGACGCAAAAGAAGTGTTCCAGGAGGGACTCGGAACACTAAAAGGCATAACAGCAACGATTAAAATAGAGGAAAATGCAAGCCCAAAGTTTCTTAAGGCCAGACCAGTGCCTTATGCGGTCAGACCAGCCGTCGAAGCAGAGCTGGAAGGGTTGGAACGTTCAGGAGTACTGTCCAAAGTAGACTGGAGCGAGTGGGCTACACCCATCGTTCCTGTAATGAAGAAGTCGTTGAGTAATACGCCTGGGGAACCAAAGAAGGTCCGCATCTGTGGGGATTTTAAGGTGACAGTGAACCCAGTCCTTCACACTGTACAATATCCGCTTCCACGAATTGAGGATATTTTCGCCTCGCTTTCTGGAGCTAAACGCTTCACCAAAATTGATCTAGCCCAAGCATACTTGCAAATGGAGGTAGAAGAAGCCTCAAAACAATACCTCACGATCAACACTCAAAGGTCTCTATCAATACAACCGGCGGTGTTCGGGGTAGCATCGGCTCCGGCTATTTGGCAAAGGGCGATGGATCAAGTCCTGCAAGGGGTTCCAGGGACCCAGTGTTATTTGGACGACATCCTGGTCACGGGCGAAAATGACAGTGATCACCTCGCCAACTTGGAGAAGGTGCTCACCAGATTAAAGGAATATGGGCTACGAGCTAATCACCACAAGTGCGAGTTTTTCCAGAAGCAGATCTCGTATTGTGGCCACATCATCGATGAAGAGGGGGTTACATAAGTCCCCTGAAAAGATTGAGGCAGTAGTCAAGGCTCCAGCACCGGAAAATGTGTCACAACTGAGGTCGTTCCTCGGGCTGGTAAACTACTACCATAAGTTCTTACCAAATTTGTCCACGGTATTACACCCACTGAACACCCTACTGCAAACAGGGGTGCCATGGAAGTGGAATGACGAACGTAGACGAGCTTTCCAGAAGTGTAAAGAATTGATCACATCAAAAGAGGTGTTGGCCCATTTCAACCCAGCACTACCAATTCGTTTGGCATGTGATGCATCACCCTATGGTATTGGAGCGGTACTGTCGCACAAATTCCCAGACGGGTTGGAGAGGCCAGTAGCCTTTGCGTCTCGGTCACTAACCTCAGCCGAGCGCAACTACGCCCAGATTGACAGGGAGGCCCTCAGCCTAGTATGGGGAGTAAAAAGATTCAACCACTATCTGCATGGGCAGAAGTTCACCTTGCTGACTGACCACCAACCACTTGTCTCCATCTTTAATCCTAAGACGGGCGTTCCAGTGATGACTGCACAACGGTTACAAAGACGGTCCTTGTTTCTAGGGGCGAATCAATATGAAATAGAATATAAAGGCACGAAACAGCATGGAAACGCTGATGGGCTATCACGCCTGCCACTGCCTACTGAGAAGGAAGCACCAGCAGTGGACCCTATCGAGATATTTTATTCATCAATAATTGAAAGATTGCCAGTAACGAACGCGGATATAGAGGGGACCCACAATGATCCGACATTGTCTCGGGTATATGATTTGATGGTGAGGGGATGGCCAACACATGGCGACTCACTGCTGCCAGCATTCTCATCCAGAAGAGAACAGCTGTCAGTATGCCAGGGGACAGTGATGTGTGGATCCCGAGTGGTGATTCCACCCAAGTTAAGGGAGTGAGTGCTACATGAGCTTCATGAAGGTCATCTGGGAGGGGTGAAAATGAAAAGCCTTGCTAGGGCTTGTGTGGGGTGGCCGGGGATCGATCAGCAAATCGAGGACCTAACCAAGAGCGGCTCAGGATGCCAGAAGGTCCAAAATGCACCACCACATGCCCCTCTACACCCATGGGAGTGGCCCTCCTCTCCATGGCAACGGGTGCATATTGATTTTGCTGGTCCATTCATGGACTTAATGTTCTTAATAGCAGTGGATGCTCACTCGAAATGGCCTGAGGTGATAAAGATGTCTTCAACCACTACAGAGAAAACAATTGCAGTCCTACGGACCATATTTGCCAGGAACGGCTTACCAGAGCAGATTTGCTCTGATAATGGACCACAGTTTGTGTCCGAAGAGTTTTGTAAATTTATGAGAAGGAATGGGGTAAGGCATTACACATCCGCCCCGTATCAGCCAGCCACAAATGGATTGGCTGAAAGGTTCGTACAAACCTTTAAAAAGGCGATAAAGGCCATGTGCGATGATGAAATTCCACTACAGCATAAGGTGGACAATTTCCTATTAGCCTACAGAAATGCGACACATGCAGTTACCAACCAGACCCCGGCCATGATGTTCTTTAACCAAAGGTTGAGCTCTCATCTGGATTTGCTCAGACCCAATGTGCGAAGAAATGTTGAGGATAAACAATTCCAGCACATCAACGAGAAGCCGACAAGGAGCTTCAATGTAGGACAACCAGTCTTGGCCCGTGACTACAGAACAGAGAAATGGCAACCCGGAACGATATGCACAAGGCAGGGGCCATTAATGTACACAGTGGATGTTGGGGAGAACATTGTGAGATGCTACGTCGATCAGATCTTAGCGTCACAGGAACGAGTCTACCTCATGTCTCGAGTACCTGGGGATGAACCCGACATACCGGTAGCATCTACCTCCGAACCAGTAGCAGTAGAAACCGATGAACTAACCGACAAAAAGGGGCCAGAATCGCCTCCGCACCAAGAACAAGAACCTCAGGAAAGGCGCTATCCCGAAAGGATCAGGAAGCCGCCCCAAAGACTGAATCTATAAATGGACTATTTTCAGTTAATGTTGCATGTTAAAGATGTTAATTGTTAAATGAATGTTATGGTACTGTTCATCTAAAAGGGGAAGAATTGTTGTGTATGTACCTTTAAGAGAGAACTGTTTTACAGCTCCTGTATACTGTAGTACCGGCAGTGACCACACCTGTATATAAAGCCGGAGCAGGATTCTGTACCCCAGTCTTGAGACTACTCTATTCCAGTAAATACCTGTTGATTGTTAAGTTACAGCATCCGTGTAGTTCTTGGGGAAACATCCTGTTTAAAGAATCACGGATCTAACACTAGGGTTGTAAAAGAGGTGGCTGAAGAGATAGTGGATACATTGGTTTTGATCTTCCAAAATTCCCTAGATTCTGGAATGGTCCCAGCGGATTGGAAGGTCGCAAATGTAACACCGCTATTCAAGAAAGGAGGGAAGAGAGAAAACAGGGCACTGCAGGCCAGTTAGTCCGACATCAGTCATTCGGAAAACACTGGAATCCAGTGTTAAGGAAGTGGTATCAGGGCACTTAGAAAAATCATAACATGACTAGGCAGAGTCAACATGGTTTTATGAAAGGGAAATCATGTTTGACAAACTTATTAGAGATTTTTTGATGATGTTACTAGCAGGGTAGATAAAGGGGAACCAGTGGATGTAGTATATTTAGATTTCCAAAAGGCATTCGATAAGGTGTCACATAAAAGGTTATTGCACAAGATTCGGGCTCATGGGGTTGGGGTAATATAGTAGCATGGATCAAGGATTGGTTAACAGACAGAAAACAGAGAGTAGGGATAAACGGACCTTTTTCAGGTCGGCAGGCTGTAACTAGTGGGGTGTCGCAAGGATCAGTGTTGGGGCCTCAGCTATTTACAATCTACATTAATGACCTAGATGAAGGGACAATGTGTAATGTATCCAAGTTTGCTGACGATACAAATCTAGGTGGGACGGTAAGCTGTGAGGAGAACACAAAGACCTCGAGTCGCTTCGCCAGGAGCAATTGGAAGACAAGCACAGGCAGCGCATGTCAACCCAAGCGCCCCACCCACACCCCACACCGCCCTCTTCGCCCCAAGCGCGCGCGCGCACCCCGCCACACTCACCGCACCATCCGCCGCTCCTCAGTCCCGCCGCCATTTTATCTCCTTCCTCAAACAGGAGCCTCATCCGGGGACTGCGAGCAGCGCCGTGCATGCGCACTGCGGCCACGCAGCGCGCGCTTAAAGTCCCTCACGGAGTCCATCTCTTCTATTGGCTGCGACTCGTAGATTGACAGCTGCGCTAACCAATCGCAGCCCACAACGCCTCGGGGCCCCGCCCACTGTGTTAAAAGGCCGCCGCCAGCTCCGGGGTCACGTGGCTCCTGATCGGCCGTTCAACCGCCTCAGCGCGCGGGTGAGGTCATAGCCCCGCCCACCCGCGAACCCTTGTTGCCCAAGGTGCCGGCCGACTGCTGTCCCTTCTCCCCGGGCGGGCGGCTGTCCTTCCCCCGGGGGGGGGGGTGGACTCCTCTCTAACTCTGTTCTCCAACTGCTCCTCCCCCCCCCCCCGCTCCGGCTTTTATAGCAGCCGCCGGCCCCGCCCCGTTCAGCCCAGCCGCGCCTTCTGACTGGCTGAAAACCCGGCAAATCTCCGCCTCTGATTGGCGCGTTTTTCAATCCGCTCCAACCTCGGACACCAACGAAAAAGGCGGCTTATAGAATAAGAGCTCGTCTGTGAATCAGACTCGTTATTGTTAAAGTGATGGCCCTCTGTGGGACTGAATATTAACCAGTTATTAAAATAATTGCATCTGTGGGACTGAATATTAACCAGTTATTAAAATCACTGCATCTGTAGGACTGAATAATAATCATTATTGTTTAAATTATTGCATCTGTGGGATTGAATAATAATCATTATTGTTAAAATAATTGCATCTGTGGGATTGAATAATAATCATTATTGTTTAAATTATTGCATCTGTGGGATTGAATAATAATCGTTAAAATTATGGTATCTGGGACTGAATAATAATTAAAACTATGGCATTTGTGAGACTAAATAATAATCATTACTGCTAAAGATTGTCATCTGTGGGACTGAATAATCATTAAAATGGCATCTGTGAGACTGAATAATTCATTATTAAATTGTGAATTATGGCAAATTGATCCTTTAAAATTACTGGTTCCTGAATTGACAGATTTAATTTCATTTTAGCTTTTCAGCGACCCGCTTGTAAATGAGATGCCGGTGTCGGGTCGGGGTGGACCTGCTTCAGCACCTTGTAGATGTAGATGCTGTAACTCTGCTTCCTGCGCTTCTTCTCGCCTTTGGCCCGCTTCTTGGTGGCCGCTTTCTTCGGCCCCTTTTTCGGGGCGATGCCCCTGGACGCCGCTTCAGTCCTGGTGAATGGACGCGAGGGTTTGTGATGGAGAAAGTCTCCCGGACGCGCTATTTAATAGCTAGCCGTATGCAAATGAGGAATCAGAAAGTGAAGGATTCCTATTGGTGAACCAGCGCATAAGTATCTATTGTGAGTTAGGAACAAGGGGTGCAACCTGGCCAATCAGAAACGCTCATGGTGTTGCAGCTGGTTTCAGGCACGTGGGGGAGAGTCTCCACATGGCTGCAGCTTGAAAAATATATTACAATAGGAAAATACTGCGGAATCTGAAATAGCAACAGAAAATGCTGGAAATACTTGATGAAGGGTCCCAGACCTGAAACGTTAACTCTGTTTCTCTCTCCACGGATGCTGCCTTGCCAGCTGATTATTTCCAGCATTTTCTGTTGAAAAATATATTTTTGGTACCATAAGTTGCCCTGTTAAATTGCAGACTGCTTGCCCGACATTGATCCAGCTGAATGTTGGGAAGACCGGTCCCCGCCACTAACTGCGTCCCCACGTCACCGACTCCCTCCCTCTCCCTGGGCAGCTGGCTGAACCAGACTGTTCGCAACTGTGGTGCCATATTTAAACCCCCACCCCCGCCCCCTCAGATGAGCTTCCAACCACATATCCACGCCAGCACTAAGACCGCCGATTTCCGCCGCCGGTACATCACCCGACCCCGCCTCTGCCTCAGCTCATCTGCTGCTGAAACCCTCATCCACGCCTTTGTTATCTCTAGACTTGACTATTCCAATGCACTCCTGGCCGGCCTCCCACATTCCACCCTACGTAAACTTGAGGTCATCCAAAACTCTGCTGCCCGTGTCCGCACTTGCACCAAGTCCCGTTCAACCATTACCCCTTGTGCTCGCTGACCTACAGAGGCTCCCGCTTAAGCAACGCCTCAATTAAAAAATCTCATCCTTGTTTTCAAATTCCTCCATGGACTTGCACCCCCCCTCCTCCCCCACACACACACAAAGCTAGGTGGGCATGTGTGCTGTGAGGAGGATGCCGAGAAACTCCAAGATGATTTGGACAGGTTGGGCAATTGGGCAGATGCATGGCAGATGCAGTATAATGTGGATAAATGCGAGGTTATCCACTTTCGTGGCAAAAACAGGAAGGCAGATTATTATCTGAATGGCAATAGATTGGGAAAAGGGGTAGTGCAACAAGACCTGGGTGTCCTTGTGCACCAGTTGTTGAAGGTAAGCATGCAGGTGCAGCAGACAGTTAAGAAGGCAAATGGTATGTTGGCCTTCATAGCGAGAGGATTCGAGTACAGGAGCAACGATGTGCTGCAGTTGTACAGGGCCTTGATGAAACCACACTTTGAGTATTGTGTGCAGTTTTGGTCGCCTTATCTGAGGAAGGATGTTCTTGCCATGGAGGGAGTGCAGCGAAGATTCACCAGACTGATACCTGGGATGGCAGGAATGACGTATGAAGAGAGATTGGGTCGATTAGGCTCATATTCGCTAGAGTTTAGAAGAATGAGAGGGGATCTCATTGAAACTCATAAAATTCTAACAGGACTAGACAGACTAGATGCAGGAAGGCTGTTCCCGATGGCGGGGAGTCCAGAACCAGGGGTCATAGTATAAGGATAAGGGGTAAGCCATTTAGGACGGAGATGAGGAGGAATTTCTTCACCCAGAGAGTGGTGAACCTGTGGAATTCTCTACCACAGAAGAGAGTTGAGTCCAATTCATTAAATATATTCAAGAAGGAGTTGGATATATTTCTTAAGGCTAAAGGGATCAAGGGATATGGGGAGAAAGCAGGGACCAGGTACTGAATTTGGATGATCAGTCATGATCGCATTGAATGGCAGAGCAGGCTCAAGGGGCCGAATGGCCTACTCCTGCTCCTATCTTCTATGTTTCTATGTTTCCAGATTCGTCGTGGTTTGCTGTGCACTTCACAACATGGTACAGCATCGTGTCTTGCAGATGCCTGAGGAACAAGTGGCTCATCACATAGCCTCCTCAGATGAGGAGGAGGAGGAGGAGGAGAGTGACAACGACCAGCTTGCAGAGGCGCATCAACCAGCGGCAGCAGCATGCGAGCACATTGCTGGCCGGGATGCAAGGCACGCACTCATCTTGGCCAGATTTGCTTAACCTAGCCAATCAAGCACTTTTGCCTCACAGCTTCTTACCAGAGCATCGACAATGGCCAAGAACCTGCAGTTCCTACCACTCTGACCACCATACTGACAATTGCAAGTCATCCTAAGCCCTCAATGTGGAAGTCCCATTAGCGATATTACACACGCCACAACTGCAACAGTTGACATCAGAATTTTTAATGACAATAACCAACTGATGGCTTTTTAACATTAAACATAACGGCCCAGAAATTCGGGTCGGGGGCTTCCCGCGGGTGCAAGCCCCCGACCTACACTTACCTAGCGCTCCGGCCGTTGAGGCCTGGGCCTGCGTGAATTTCCTCTCTGAGGCCTGGCCCAGAGGTCAGTGCGCTGTGCTTCCGTGTTCCAGGGGCGTAGTTAGTGTGATGCGTCCCCTGGGATCATGTGAGCCATGGGCAGCCAATCAGAGGAGGGAGAAGATTGACAGAAAGACCTGTCAGAACGTATGAATGCTGAGGGCCCAAAACAGTACTTAGCATTCAAATAAAAAAAAATTTAAATCACACTTTTTAAATAAACTACAAATTACATTAAATAACTATTTTAAACAATAATTTAAATTTTTGAAAATAATAATTTTATAAAAAAACAGGGCTAAAAATAAACTTACCTTACTTTAAAGTATTTAAAAATAATTAACCTGTGGAAAAAATGTTTTAATTTTAATTAATTGACCACTTACCTTGTAAAAAGCAGGCTTTACGCCTGCTTTTTAAATGTGTAAATCCTACAGGCTTACCCTCAAGTGAAAACCTGTAAAAAAAAACTAAGTTCAAAGCGGACGCGCAGCCTCCCCTGCGCGCGCGTTCCACCGCTGAACCCCTTTGTTCAGAGGATCGGAAGTGCCGGTTTCCCGCGCATGCGCTGTGCATGCAAGAAACTGGTACTTCCATCGGGTCCACGCGTGAGTACCCCGTGCGTACTCACGCGCTGGGACCAGAATTTCTGGGCCAATATTTCACCCAAGTGACTACCCTTGTGACTACTTGTGCATTATCTTCCTTTTACGCGTGCTCCTACGTGGTGCTTCCCCTGTGGCTTCAGCGGATGTGGAGGCCCCTTGCTCACTTTTTTGCTGCTCCTGTCTCGACACCTTTGACGGGTGTCCTCTGGGATTGCGAACATGTGGGGGCTCGGCAACAGTCTGCTGCTCCTGCGACTGTGCAGGGGTTGAGATGCCGATTTCAGTTGGGTGGGGACTCTGGTGGGTCTCTGACCGAGGTCTCTGCAGTGGCATGGTCGTGTGAGCGCTTGGAGTGGAGCCCCCACTTCCTTGTTGTATGCCACCAACATCCCTCTAATGTGTCAGCTCCACTTCAGAGCTAGCAAGTAGCTTGACAGCACCTTAGAGCTGACCATTGCTCCTCAAGAGATATCAGTCTATTCTGAACAAATACCATGTTTTCCATACCCTGGCGACTAAGCTCCTCCATGGACGTAGTCATCCTCTCCTCTACCATTGCCATCCTCTCCTCTACCGTAGCCAGCCTTACCATGGAGGTAGCCATCCTTTCCGCGGAGGTTGCCATCATTTCTGTGGTGATGCATTCATGCGCCAACGCCTCCACAAAGGCTCTGCTCATGTTAGTGAAGGACTCCTCCATTCACTCCACACTCGCAGCGACCCTGGAGACAAAACCTGCCAGAGACTCCTGCACCTGTTCCTGGAGTTCCAGCACTGCTCTTCTTCTGGATGGACCCGGAGGCAGAGGGTCAACATGCTGCTGAGCCGAGCTGGCAGAGTCCTGCGCCCTCCGACTAGGACTCTCCACAGCTGTCCCTGTCTCCACCATCTGCTGATGCTCACTTGTGCGCTGTGATACACCAGGTGACAACACTGCACTATCTCGCAAAGGTACCACCGAAGTGTGAGTGTCTGCGCTGGTGCTGGGTGCACTGAATTTTGCTGACGCTGCACCCTCAGAGGTTGCAGCTTCCTCTGAGGAGTTTGGAGGCTCAGGCTGTTCCTCCTGGATAGTGGGGACGGGGGCTTTTGATGGTCCTGTGGGGGAGTAAAGGAAAGAGTCAGAGATGTGATGCCAAGGTTACATGCACATTGAATATTGCAGATGATCAAAAGTCAATCTGTTAGAGCATCAGAATCATTATCAGTGACTCATGCATTGACAATGAGAGAGATGATAAACTATTCTGTCACCAGCTTGCTCTGATGCACCCGTCTGTCCGTCCCCCACTTGCGCATCCTCCTCCACGCCCATGATCTCCAGGGCCGGCTCCTCCGAGGGGGTGAGCTGGGCTACTGAGGGTGGCCTTCCTCCTGTCCTCACTCTTTCCCTCTTATTGTGAGTGATCTTTTCCTGCAATGAGGGAGACAAGTGGAGTTTGAGTGAGAATGAAGGAGTGAGTGTAGAGAATCCATATCATTGGTGGTTAGAAGGAGACAAAGATGGAGTGAGATGGCAAGACCAAGGGCCCTCCCTGTGTGTTGTAAGTTGTTTTCATAGCATCACAGCGATAGGGAGTGTGAGGGCTGCATAGTCGAATAGTTAGGTGAATGTGACCATAGAGAGAGAGGGAATGGGTAAGGGTTCAGGGATGTCAGTGTCAAGTGGGATGTGGAGGAAGAGGTTGTCAAAGCTGAGTGCTGACAAGGAGAGGCAATGGGGATCAGATTGAGGGTGATGGCAAAGGCATACTCACTTTTCCAGTGCGCAGAAGGTCATGAAACCTCTTCCTGCACTGAAGCCAGGTTCTGCGGATGAGGGACAACGAGTTGACCTCCTAGGCCACCTGGATCCGCACAGCCTTCGTCTGCTGGGGAGGCTTCTTCCTCCCTGAAGAAGGGAAGAGCACCTCCTTACTAGCTCTTGCTCCCTCCACCAAAGCTTGCAGGGCGACGTCATCAAATCTGGGAGCAGACTTAGGTCTCCCGCTGCTCATTCTGCCTCCAGGTCCCTCTCACTACAAAGGCCAAAAGGTTGGCAGTCTGCAGAAGAAGCAAGGCTTCTTGCAGACCTTAAATGCAGAAGCAATGATGACGTCATCGGAGGCGAGCTTCAGACTGAAAAAACTAATTGGGCCATGGGTTCCCACACGCTGGAACTCAATTGCCCAATTATGTGAAAATCGCATCAATCTCCCACATCGATTTGGAATGGGGTGGATAACACGAAAAGTGGATGACATGACCCCAGCCCGCCTCAAAGACAAAATCCAGCCTTTGGACTCCAGGGGAATCAAGGGATATGGGGATTGGGTGGGAAAGTGGAGTTGAGGTTGATGATCAGTCATGATCTTATTGAATGGCAGAGTAGGCTCGAGGGGCCGTGTGACCCACTCCTGCTCCTAATTCTTATGTTCTTATGTAAAACTTTAAAAGGAGTAGAGGAGCAGAGTGATTCAGGAGTTCAGGTACAGAAATCTTTAACAGTGAGCAGACAAGTTGATGAAGCTGTTTTAGAAATTGTATAGTGGGCTTTAATAAATAGGGGTGTAGAGTACAAAAGGGCAGAGCTCATGTAAACCTGTACAAAATCATTGGTGAGGCTGCAGTTAGAATATTGTGTCAGGTTCTGGGGCATCTTACTCAAAGAAGGATGTCAAGGCCGTGGAGAGGTTGCAGAGAGATTCACTGAGAGGATACCAGGGAAGAGAGCCTTTAGTTATCAGGAGAGATTGGAGAAACTGGGCTCTTTTCATTAGAACAAAGAAGGGTGAGAAGAAATCTGAGGGAGGTGTTTAAAATCTGTTCAGGAAGATCAGGAAAAAGTATTTCACTGGTCGGTGAGTCAGTAACTAGAGGGACTTAATTTCAGATTATCACCGGAAGAATGAAGGGGGTTTGGAGGATTTGTTTCAGCAGAGGATTCGGACGCAGAAGGCCCAGGGTGGAAGACCCAGAGGAGAGAGTCCTAGGCGGGAGGCCCAGCATGGGGGACCCCAGGTGGGAGGCCCAGCATGGAGGACCCTAGGTGGGAGGCCCAGCACGGAGGACCCTAGGCAGGGGGCCCAGGGCGGAGGACACAGAGGAGAGTGTCCTCGGCGGGAGGCCCAGCATGGAGGACCCCAGGCGGGGGGCCCAGGGCGGAAGACCCAGAGGAGAGTGTCCCAGGTGGGAGGCCCAGCACGGAAGACCCCAGGCGGGAGGCCCAGCACGGAGGACGCTAGGCGGGGGGCCCAGGGTGGAAGACCCAGAGGAGAGTGTCCTAGGCGGGAGGCCCAGCACGGAGGACCCCAGGTGGGGGGCCCAGGGCGGAAGACCCAGAGGAGAGAGTCCTAGGTGGGAGCCCCAGCACGGAGGACCCCAGGCGGGGGCCCAGGATGGAGGACCCAGAGGAGAGTGTCCCAGGCGGGAGGCCCAGCATGGCGGACACCAGGCGGGAGGCCCAGGGCGGAGGACCCAGAGGAGAGTGTCCCAGGCGGGAGGCCCAGCACGGAGGACCCCAGGCGGGGGGCCCAGCACGGAGGCCCAGGGTGGAAGGCCCAGAGGAGAGAGTCCTAGGCGGGAGGCCCAGCACGGAGGACACCAGGCAGGAGGCCCAGCACGGAGGACCCCAGGCGGGGGACCCAGCACGGAGGACCCCAGGCAGGTGGCGCAGCACGGAGGACCCCAGGCGGGGGGCACAGCACGGAGGACTCCAGGCGGGGGGCCCAGCACGGAGGACCCACGGCGGGGGGCCCAGCACAGAGGACCCCAGGCGGGGGGCCCAGCATGGAGGACCCCAGGCGGGGGGCTCAGCACGGAGGACCCCAGGCGGGGGGCCCAGCATGGAGGACCCCAGGCGGGGGGCCCAGCACGGAGGACCCCAGGCGGGGGGCCCAGGGTGGAAGACCCAGAGGAGAGTGTCCTAGGCGGGAGGCCCAGCACGGAGGACCCCAGGTGGGGGGCCCAGCATGGAGGACCCCAGTCAGGAGGCCCAGCACGGAGGACCCCAGGCGGGGGGCCCAGGGCGGAGCGGCTGGTCGACAGAAGCGGAGTCGGGAGATGCTGTGGGTGAGCATGCTGCACGGTTTCTAAAGTTGAAGAACGGTCTCCGGCCCGAATGAGTTCCAGCGGCCCCGCCTGTGCTCCATTTGGTGGCAGCTGTGATGCTTTTTCTTGGTAACGGGTGCCGGTTTGTGCGCTGCCATTCTGGTGGAGGAAAGACAGACTGTTTCCATCTGTAGTATGGAGCTTGAGCGGCCATAAGATGGGAAAAGAGAACGGAATAAAAGTGAAAAAGGAAAATAAAAGGAAGATAAAAGGCAAAACACAGTAATATCGGCAAGGAATAATGAATGTCTTGATGGCTGGGTCCTGTGAGTGATAACAGCAAGAAGAAGGAAATTTGAGTAGTCGTTTTCCTCTTTTACGTATTTGAGAAAGTGGTCGGCTTCTTTTCTGTGGGAAAGTTGAAGACTGTGGACAAGGATCATGACATTATATGGTTAGATAACATCAAGTGAAAACGAGGAGTTATTAGAGTGCCAATAGGACTGGCGTAGAACTGGTATTTACTTGTTTTGTTGAAGAAGTTTCGGGTTCTGGTTAAAAGTAGTTTACTTGAAGTTTTAATTGATTTCTGATATGGTTATGGGACTTTGTATATTGTGGTGTTATTTAGTGTTAAAGCCTTCCTTAATCGAACGAACGAAGGCTCAAGTGAACGCATGCATGCGGACACAAATAATACGCACGCACACACAATGGAACTTACATTCGACCAAATGAAGGGCCCTCGCTCCCCAGGATGAAGGCCCGCTTGGTGAGCGTGAGGCCTGCCGGACGGATGAACGAACACACGCATGCACACAGGTAGACAAATAACACGTACGCACGCATACACAATGGAACTTACGTTCGACCGAATGAGGGGTTCTCGCTCCCTAGGATGAAAGTTGGCATCCTATTGGGTGAGCGTGAGGCCTGTCTGGACGGATGAATGAACGCACGCATGCGCACATGTAGACAAATGAAATGCAGACCTGCACAATGGAAGTGACGCTTGAGCGAACGAATGAATGGAGGAATGAATGATCGAATGATTGAGCGATGCCAGTTGGACTTTCTTTTCTTGGTTTATTCAATAGTGGCAGTTTGTACTGTAAACATTATTGATTTACCTGTAAAAATGTATTATTGTATTTATATTGTTGACCATAAAGCTGTTTTTTGAGGCTTTATCCTTTTTATTGTGGTCAATGAATGTAACGGATTTACTATGTAATTGATGAGTTATATAAGTACTGTTGTACTTGAATGTTAAAAAAGGACAACAGGTAATACCAAGCAAAAACAAAGAGTTACCAGATTGCCAATGGGACTGGCGTAAAATTGTTTTTCACTATGGGTACCTGTACTGTTAATATTATTGGTTTATCTGTAAAATTTACCACTGCATTTATACTGTTAACCCTAAAGCTGTTTTTAAGGCTTTGTTTTATTGCGGCTAATGAATGTAATGGATTTATTATGTCATTGATGAGTTGTAACAAGTACCACCATATTTAAATAAATATGTTTGATTTTTTTTTAAATGAACCCCGGGGGGGCACGGGCTGCTCACACCCCGAGTGCGGCCCCAGGCCCCATTATTAAAATACTCAACATTATCCACTTCACACACACCCCGAGTGCGGCCCCAGGCCCCATTATTAAAACACTCAACATTATCCGCTTCACACACACCCCGAGTGTGGCCCCAGGCCCCATTATTAAAACACTCAACATTATCCACTTCACACACACCCCGAGTGCGGCCCCAGGCCCCATTATTAAAACACTCAACATTGTCCGATTCACACACACCCGGGGTGGGCCTCAGGCCCCGAACAAGAGCCTCCGGGCCGGGCGTTTGCCCCGAGCGGGGCGGCAGCTGCGGGGCTTTCTCCCGACGACAGGCCCGGGGTAATGGCCGCCATCTTGAGAGGCTCAGGGGGCAGCAGGGCGCATGCGCAGCCTCCTTGGCCAGGAACCAGGAGGAGAGAATCTTGTCAATTTCTATCCTGGACTCACAGTGATGGCTTTTGTAAACTCCTTTTACAGGCTGTGAGAAGGGCAGCATTTACACACCACAAACTCAGACCAACAACTACTTTCCTTTATATAGCACCTTTAGAAAGTCACAGTAACGCAGTCAGACAATAATCGATACACATACTTTGTTTGTGGTCCAGTGCACTAACACAAAGTTCCTTCACAACTGTAACAATTTTATTGTGGTTGCTGTGAAGGCTGCGCTAACTCTGCTTGTACACCTGGTCTCCAAAGGAGACAAAACCGGACTAATGCTGCCGAGCTCAGCTCTCTCCATGTTTTTCCAGTGGCTGAAGGGTCTGTAACCCTGTCAGGGGCGCCCCTGCCACAGGGCTCAATATCCACCCCCTCCACAACTGGTGCACTGTGTCTGCAGTATGTACGGTCTACAAGATGACCACGGTCAGGCCGTGTGGAGTCAATGGCCAGGCAGGAGAATGGATGGAAAGATCGCAACAAACTTCCCTCAACTCCAACCCTCTGATTTCCATTTTGTAGCCATCTTTCCATCCATTCTGCTGCCGGGCCCTTCACTCCACACGGCCTGACCTGGGTCATCTTGTCGATCTTACAAACTGTTAATGGATCGCAAGCTGGTTACAAAACAGAAAACAGAGAGTAGGGGTTGGGAGTAGCTACTCAGACTGGCAAAAGGTGGGAAGTGGTGTTCCACAGGGATCGATGCTGGGATCACTGTTGTCCATAAACGATTTCGACTCGGGAATCAGAAGAACAATTTCAAAGTTTGTCGATAACACCGAAAAAGGTAGAGTTAATACTGAGGAAGACAAAATGCAAGAAGCTATTAATACATTTCAGCATGGGGGTGTAATTGGCAAATTAATTTCACTGTAGATCAGTGTGAGGTGGTGTGTTAATTAATTTCACTATAGATCAGTGTGAGGTGGTGTGTTTTGGTGGGAAGAATAAGGAGGCCACACATTACTTGGAAAAGGGGGTGAAATTGGGTTGCTTTGTGACTCCTGTGATATTCAGCAGGAGGGTAGCGGCGGCGGTAGCCGACAGCGCCCCGCGGCACTGCACGGCCGGCAATGACGTCCTCGCCGTGCGCAGCACACCGGCTGCAACCTTGGGTTGCGCCCCCTGACCTATCGCCGGACGATATGTCCAACAGGGTCAGGGGTCGTTCTTGCAGCCGTGGCAGCGCCAGTTAAAGGGAAGCTGTCGGGCGGCAACATTTCATTTTGGCCGACTGCCAGCACCTGCATCCCTTCCCCTTCTTTGGGGTGTCAGCCGCGATCGCTCAGCCCGGCGTTCCTCTTGATCCGACACCCGCTCCCCTGTGGTCCAGCAGGGCCCCAGTGTGCGCAGTGCTAGGCCCCTCCCCTTTAGTCACGGAGGGAGGTCTGCTATGACACGGTGCTATGTGCCGACGGGCGTGGCGCTGTTACACGAAGCACCGCAAAATTCACTGGTAGCGCCTCAAGAGGGAGGGGAGCGCTTCCAGTGGCACCCCGCCTCCTGCTTGGGGCGCTAGCACTGAAATTAATGCGCAGGGGCGCATACTTTGTCAGGGGGCTAAAATTAGCCCCGGTGACGTTAGCAACCCAAAGGGGGTGCCACCGAATTTCCCCCTAAGAGTCTAAAGGGGCTGGAGGAGCAGAGGGATCCAGGGATCCAGATACACAAATCACTAAAAGTAGCAACACAGGTTAATAAGGCCATTAAAAAAAAGCACTGGGGTACATTCCTAAAGGAGCCTTCTGTTCCGTGCCTAGGAGTTCTAAACCATGGCAGTGAGCGGCTGGGATATGTTTCTCACATGCCTCGAGATTAACCCTCATGGGGACTTTGCTGTCAGTGAAGAGAGAGAAGAAAGGCCAAAGTGCCGTCTGCCCCTCTCAGTGTGGCCCTGAAGGACTGTGTCCAGGCTGGAGTTCTGTTCCTGTCGTACGATCCTCCCCCAGATTGTCCTTTCTGAGCTCCAGCCAGGTGATGCTAAACACTCAGGTGGGAAAGACAAAAATCTACAACAATGTGTTTTTAAAAAAGTTGATTTATTTGACATATATCCAGAATATTAAACTCCAGCCAAGTTCCCGGAGTTATTAACATCAGCAGAAACAATCCCCACCTGTCAGAATGAACATGGTTCAGTCCTGGATGTGATTAACAGCAGCAACAACAGCAGCAGAATCCAATCCCTGCAGTCACTTGTGCACTCGCTGGTGTGTCAGGAGGTGGGATGACTGAGTGAATCCCTTCCCACACACAGGGCAGGTGAACGGCCTCTCCCCAGTGTGAACTCGCTGGTGTGTCAGCAGGTGGGATGAGCAAGTGAATCCCTTCCCACACACGGAGCAGGTGAACGGCCTCTCCCCAGTGTGAACTCGCTGGTGATTCAGCAGGTTGGATGACTGAGTGAATCTCTTCCCACACTCAGAGCAGGTGAACGGCCTCTCCCCAGTGTGAACTCGCTGGTGATTCAGCAGGGTGGATGACTGAGTGAATCCCTTCCCACACACGGAGCAGGTGAACGGTCTCTCCCCAGTGTGAACTCGCTGGTGATTCAGCAGGTTGGATAACTCAGTGAATCCCTTCCCACACTCAGAGCAGGTGAACGGCCTCTCCCCAGTGTGAACTCGCTGGTGATTCATCAGGTTGGATGACTGAGTGAATCTCTTCCCACACTCAGGGCAGGTGAACGGCCTCTCCCCAGTGTGAGTGCGCTGGTGTACAGTGAGCCCAGATGATCGCCTGAACCCAGTCCCGCAGTGAGAGCACCTGAACGGTCTCTCGTCTGTGTGAACACGTTGATGGCACATCAGTTCCCCGGAACTTTTAAAGCATTTCCCACAGTCCGAGCAATTAAAAGGTCTCTCGTCAGTGTGAACTCGCCGGTGTGACAGCAGTTTGTATGAATTAGTGAATCCCTTCCCACACTCAGAGCAGGGGAACGGCCTCTCCCCGGTGTGAACGGTGCTTTTTGCATCCATATTCAAAGGCCGATGATATTCAGTTCCTGATGAATCGAGTGACTGTCAGATCTTGACGTGATGTTTGGTTTGAGTTTCCCGTCTGCAAATCCTCCCCTTCCAATACCCTGTAAAATGAATTTAAAACAGGGAGCGTGAGAGAACCCACTAAAGAGGCAGGTTGTGAAATTGAGCTCAATGAATCTGGTCATTTGTGGGGCCGGCACTAGAAAAAAGTGACCATGAAAGCTGCTGGATTGTCATAAAATCCGACTGGTTCACTAATGTCCCTCAGTGAAGGGAATCTGTCACCTGGTCTGGGCCTCTGGCCTCTATGGGAGGAGAGAGAGAGAGAGAGAGAGGTGGGAGTGGGAGGGGGCAAAGGAGATGGACTTTATACATCTGCAACTCGACCAGAACTTTGACAGAACCTCCAAAACCCACAACCTCCAGCACCTAGAAGGACAAAGGCAGAAGGTGCATGGGAGCACCATCACCTCCAAGTTCTCCAAGTCACACACCATCCTGACTTGGACATATATCGCCGTTGCTACATCATCACTGGGTGAAAATCCTGGGACTCCTTACACAACAGCATTGTGGGAGTACCTTCACCACACAGACTGCAGCGGTTCAAGAAGGCGGCCCACCATCACCTTCTCAACGGGAAAATGGGGATTGGCAACATATTCTGGTCTTGCGAGCGACGCCCACATCCCAAGGATGAATTAAAACAAATCTGCAGATGTAAACTGGATTAAAAGCCTCTACAGAAATACTTATTCCTAAAACAATACTCTTTTACATTGTAGGGACAGTGTCTGTGTAACAACCTAATCTCCCCCAGAATCCACCTCCCTTGACAGTCTCACATTGGAAATTGTTGGGTCCTCCTGGGCTCAGAAGTACTGGGGGTTAAACCCAGCTGCTTCTGCTCCATCTCCACTCCAGCTCAAACAGAAGCAACAAAAAGACCTACACAGGCGGCCAGGGACCTACCTTCCGTCAGCCTGCAATAAAACTCTTCCCGACAGCTGCTGACTAATGGCGGCCGCAGCACCCACAATTCACCGCGCCCCAGAAACCACTCTATCCAACTCGCTGATTTACCCGCTGAGAGTGCGCATGCTCCCCGGGGCTGCGGGTCATTCTGGGAGCCTGGCTCCTGTCCTTTGGCCCGAGTCGGACTTGGTGGAACCGGCTGAAGAAACCGGAAAGCGGCGGCTCGGATGGGGTAGGCGCTGCACCCAGGGTTTCCTGGTGCCAGGGCCCTGGCTGCATGTCCGCCGGGCCCGGCCGCTCTGATTCTGATTGAGGTTCTTGATGAGGTAACAGAGAGGGTTAATGAGGGCAATGCGGTTAACATGTTGTACATGGATTTCCAAAAGGCGTTCGACAAGTGCCACATAATAGGCTTGCCAGCAAAGTTGAAGCCCATGGAATAAAAGCGACAGTGGCAACATGGATACGGAATTGGCAAAGTGACAGGAAATAGAGTAGTGGTGAACGGTTGTTTTTCAGACTGGAGGAAGGTATCCAGTGGTGTTCCCCAGGGGTCGGTACTAGGACCACTGCTTTTCTTGAGATATATATATATATATATACATACATATATATATATATCTATATATATAAAGCGGCTCTTCTGTCTGTCCCGATGTCTGTCTGTCTGTCCGCCTGGTCTCTATACGTTTGGAAGTTACAGAGCGTACCGACGCGCGCGTCGCCTCAAAAGAAAGCTTGCGATTCCGGACCGGTCATAGGCGTATTTACGTTTCGGCCGGACAAAAATCCCGCCCGCGGTATCCCAAAAACGTTCAGCGTTCCGCTCATTAGCATCTCATTAGCGACCGTGTGACGTCGAGGTCTTCCTACAGTTGAGTGTCGAGTGACTCGACGATTGACCAATCCTACGCTTCGGTGACCTGACCGGTCGACCAATCGGTGCGTGTGTGGGCGGGCCTTATCCTTCTGAACCGAGGTGAGTGGCCGCCATCTTGATTTTCCACGATTTTTTCCCCCACACTTTCTGTGTGTTAGGGAACTAAGGTAAATATTTCAATTATGTGTTAGGCAATTAATTAACAATTTATTTGAGTTTTATATTGTGTTTAGCAACCCCCCCCGCCTCCTCCTCACCCTCGCGCAGGGGGGACTCGGGGCCTGAAGCTGAAAAAATTTCTCTCTCTCTCTCTCCCTCTCTTCCCTCTCTCCTTCTCCTCTTCCCTCTCTCTCCTTCTCCTCTTCCCTCTCTCCTCTTCCCGCTCTCTCCTTCTCCTCTTCCCTCTCTGTCTCTCTCTACTTCCCCCTCTCAGGTGTCGCGGACGGAGCGCGGGCGCGCCGCCCAAAGTTTCTCGCTCGCTAACGGCCTTGCCGGCTCCCGCGGGCCGCTCGCACTGACCGGGCATGCGCCGCCCGCACTGACCGCGCATGCGCCACCCGCACTCACCGCGCATGCGCCGCCCGCACTCACCGCGCATGCGCCGCCCGCACTCACCGCGCATGCGCCGCCCGCCTGCCCGCAGCGGCCGTCCATCAGCCGCGCGATACGCGGGGGACCTCAGCAACGGCACCGGACCTCAGGCGCTAGGCAGGGGGAGGGGCCGGAGAGAGGGACAGAGGGGAGTGGGGGAGCGGGGGAGGGGAGGGGTGAGAGGGAGACAGGGGAGGGGAGGGAGAGAGGGGAGAGGAGGGGAGGGAGAGAGGGGAGGGAGGGATAGGACAGGGAGAGGACATGACAGGGAGAGGGGGGACACACAGGGGCAGGGAGACCAAACGCCCCAAAATTGCCCTCGCGCCCCAAAATTGCCCTCGCAACGCAGGGCTCCCCAGCTAGTGCATGTATGTATGAGTCGATCTCTCTGTCTGTCCTTCTGTCCTCGGGTGTGCGTCTGTCCGGCTATGCGCTCGAAAGTTATAGAGCGTACCTACGCGCGCGTTACCTCCGAAGAAAGCTTACGCTTCCGGGACGGTCGTAAGCGTATTTACTTTTCGGTCGCACGAAAATTGTTCGCGCCTTATGCAAAAAACCTTCAAAATTAAACTCATTATCTGCTACTTAGCATTGATTGACTGACGTCAAGGTTCAACCAATCCTGTGCCGTCACGATTGACCAATCCGACAGTATGGTCCCCTGATGGTTGGCCAATCGGTGTGTGTGTGTGTGGGCGGGACTAATCGTTTTCATCTCAGGGATCTGGCAGCCATTGTTTCACTAACATTACTTCAGCTTCCAGCTCAAACTACTTTGATCATCCAGCTTTGAAAAAGTTAGTATCTCTTTTAAAAATAACATAAGATTTACCAAAAACGTTTTATAAGTATTTTCACTTTCATCTTTCAAGGTATTAAAAGGTAGAAATGTTGCCCGGCAGCAGATTCACAAAGGGACAGAGACAGGGCCCAAAAGCCTGGGACTCGATTTAAAATGTTGCTCGGCAGCAGATTCACAGAGGGACAGACAGGCCCCAAAGCCTCGCACTCGATTTAAACCGCCCGGCCCAAAACAGCCCTGGCAAAGCCGGGCTCCCCCAGCTAGTATATATTATATCTATCTATCTAGGATACATCTGTCTGTCTATCTGTCTGTCTGTCGAGCTATACACTCTAAAGTTATAGAGCGTACCTACACGTGCGTTACATCAAAAGAAAGCTTGCGATTCCGGAACGGTCGTAAGCGTATTTACGTTTCGGCCGGACAAAAATTGCGCCCGCAGTATCCAAGAAACGTTCAAAATTCCGCTCATTATCTGCTCATTAGCATTGAGTTACATCGAGGTCAACCAATCGTATGGTCCAGCGACCCGACGGTCGACTAATCGCGGCGTGGCGGGGGCGGGTTCCTGGCGTGTGTGGGCGGGCCCCCCTCGAGTCGAGTGACAGGACGATTGACCAATCCTACGCTTCAGTGACCTAACGGTCGACCAATCGGTGCGTGTGTGGGCGGGCCTTATCGTTCTGAACCGAGGTGAGTCGACGCTATCGTGATTCCAAACTTTTCATTTCTTTTTCCCGCTTTCTGCGTGTTTCTTTTCAAATCTACATTTCCACCAAAAAAAGTCGCTTTTAAAACACAAAATGTTTAAAAAAGTTAATTCATTTGTAAATCTTTTTTCTAACCTCTATAATTTTCCTACCTTTCACCGTTTTTCCAGGCAGGCCTCGAAGCCTGGGCGTCTGTTGCCCAGCCACGCCCGAGCTACGCACCGGCCATCCCGCTGGGCCCGATTCCGAACCAGCGGCCAGCCATCTTGGTAAAGGCTGGCTGGGCTCACTGCAAGCTCCTCGCGCTGCACGGCGCACCTCCACACAGAGCGCGGCCAGAGGGAAGCGAGCAGGCTCGGGGGGGGCGGGGCTCGGGAGGGGGAGCGGAGAGGGTTACTCCGGCAACCGGGCTCGCCAGCCGCAATCGGCCGTCTCAAGCCGCTCAGGCCCGGAGATCGGGAGGCGGAGAGTTACCAAGGCAACCAGGCCGGGCCAGCCGCAATCGGCCGTCTCAGGCCCGGCCTCAGAAGGGCGGGGCTCGGGCTCACCGGGGCGCTGCGCTCGGCATGTCAGTGCGTGGGGCGGCACGGAGCTCAGCGGAGCCATCGCCGGCAGAGGGGAGAGGGTCTGCTGGCTCCCCCCTCCCATTCTCCCCCCTCCCTTCCTCCCCCCCTTGGTGACCGGGAGGGGTCGCTGTGCCGGACTCAGTCCAAACCGTCGCTCCCTGTGCGCATGCGCGGACTATCGTCTGTCAATCAACCATCAGCCAGAAGAGGTCGCTGGTGAGACCAGTGAAGAAAGAAAAACTTGCATTTCTATAGCGCCTTTCACCATCACCGGATGCCCCAAAGTGCTTTACAGCCAATCAAGTACTTTTGAAGTGTAGTCACTGCTGTAATGTAGGAAATGCGGCAGTGAAATAGCGCACAGCAAGCTCCCACAAACAGCAATGTGATAATGACCAGATAATCTATCTTTTTGTTAAATCTGTTTCTCTCTCTACGGATGTTGCCTGGCCTGCTGAGTGTTTCCAGCATTTCCTGTTGTTATTTCAGATTTCCAGCATCCGCAGTATTTTGCTATTATCCTTTTGTTACATTGATTGAGGGATAAACATTGGCTAGGACACCGGGGATATTTCCCCTGCTCTTTCCCAACAAACCGTCTATATTCTCCTGTAGCCTGAGGCTTCCCTCCTCGCTATTTACCACTCCACCAATTTTCATGTCATCTGCGAACTTACTGATCATACCTCCTACATTCATATCTAAATCATTAATGTACACTACAAACAGCAAAGGACGCAGACCCTGTGGTACACCACTGGACACAGGCTTCCAGTCACAAAAACAACCTTCGACCATCACCCTCTGCCTCCTGCCACTAAGCCAATTTTGGATCCAATGTGCCAAATTGCCCTGGATCCCATGGGGTCTTACCTTCTTGACCAGTCTCCCATGTGGGACTTTGTCAAAAGCCTTACTGAAGTCCATGTAGACTACATCAACTGGACTGCCCTCATCCACACACCTAGTCACCCACATCAAAAAATTTAATCAAATTGGTTAGACATGATCTCCCCCTGACAAAGCTATGCTGACTATCCTTGGTTAATCCTTGCCTCTCCAAGTGGAGACTAATTCTGCCCCTCAGAATTTTATCCAATAATTTCCCTACCATTGATGTTCGGCTCACTGGCCTGTAATTCCCTGATATATCCCTACTACTACCCTTCTTGAATAATGGTACTACGTTAGCTGTTCTCCAGTCCTCTGGCACCTCCCCTGTGGCCAGAGAGGTTCTGAAAATTTGTGTCAGAGCCGCTGCAATCTCCTCCCTTGCCTCACACAGCAGGCTGGGATACATCTCGTCTGGGCCTGGGGGTTTATCCACTTTTAAGCCCGCTAAAACCACTAATACCTCCTCCCTCTCAATACTAATTTGTTCAAGTATATCACAATCCCCCTGCCTGATTTCTATGCCTGCATTGTCCTTATCCATAGTGAACACAGATGCAAAATATTTATTTAAAACCTCACCTACATCTTCTGGCTCTGCACACAGATTGCCACTTTGGTCCCAAATGGGCTCTACTCTTTCCCTCGTTATCCTCTTGCCCTTAATATACTAACAAAACACCTTGGGATTTTCCTTTATTTTGCCCGCCAGTGTTTTTTCATGACCCCTCTTCGCTCTCCTAATTTCTTTTATTAAGTACCCCCCTGCACTTTCTGTACTCCTCTCGGGCTTCCACTGCTTTTAGTCCTTTGTATCTGCCAAAAGCCACCCTTTTTTTCCTAATCCATTCTTGTATGTCCATCTCCAGCACCGGTGTGTATCTGAGTCAATGGGCCTCTCTCTGACCATTCTCCCCAGTCCATCTCCAGGACCAGTGTGTATCTGAGTCAATGGAACTTTCTCCCCAGTCCAACTCCAGGACCAGTGTGTATGAGTCACAGGGACGCTCTCTGACCTTTCTCCCCAGTCCATCTCCAGGACCAGTGTGTATCTGAGTCAATGGGACTCTCTCTGAACTTTCTCCCCAGTCCATCTCCAGGACCAGTGTGTATCTGAGTCAATGGGACTCTGACCTCTCTCCCCAGTCCATGTCCAGGACTAGTGTGTATCTAAGTCAATGGGACACTCTCTGACCTTTCTCCCCAGTCCATCTCCAGGACCAATGTGTACCTGAGTCAATGGGGCTCTCTCTGACCTTTCTCCCCAGTCTATCTCCAGGACCAGCGTGTATCTGAGTCAATGGGGCTCTCTCTGACCTTTCTCCCCAGTCCATCTCCAGGACCAGTGTGTATCTGAGTCAATGGGACTCTCTCTGACCTTTCTCCCCAGTCAATATCAGTCTTTACAGTAGAAGACACTAAGAATATCCCAACACTGGACAAACAGGGGGCTAAAGGGGGGGAGGAGCTAAACATGATCAAAATCACTAAGGAAGTGGTACTCGGTAAAATAATGGGACTCAAGGCAGATAAATCACCTGGACCTGATGGCTTACATCCTAGGGTCTTGAGGGAAGTGGCGGTAGGGATTGTGGATGCATTGGTAATAATTTTCCAAAACTCCCTGGACTCGGCAAAGGTCCCGGCAGACTGGAAAACTGCTAATGTAACACCCTTATTTAAAAAGGGCAGTAGACAGAAGGCTGGAAACTATAGACCGGTTAGCCTAACATCTGTGGTAGGTAAAATTTTGGAGTCCATTATTAAGGAGACAGTAACAGGACATTTGGATAATCATAATTTAATAGGACAAAGTCAGCATGGTTTTATGAAGGGGAAGTCATGTTTGACAAATTTGCTGGAGTTCTTTGAGGAAGTAACATATAGGGTGGATAAAGGGGAACCAGTGGACGTAGTGTATTTAGACTTCCAAAAGGCATTTGACAAGGTGCCATGCAAAAGATTATTGCTTAAGATAAAAAACCACGGGATTGGGGTAATATTCTGGCATGGATAGACGATTGGCTATCTAACAGAAGGCAGAGAGTTGGGATAAATGGTTCATTCTCAGACTGGCAATCAGTAACTAGTGGTGTTCCACAGGGGTCAGTGCTGGGTCCCCAACTCTTTACAATCTATATTAACGATTTGGAGGAGGGGACCGAGTGTAACATATCAAAGTTTGCAGATGATACTAAGATGGGAGGGAAAGTAGTGAGTGAGGAGGACATAAAAAACCTGCAAGGGGACATAGACAGGCTAAGTAAGTGGGCAGAGATTTGGCAGATGGAATACAATACTGGAAAGTGTGAGGTTATGCACTTTGGCAGGAAAAATCGTAGAGCAAGTTATTATCTTAATGGCAAGAAACTGGAAAGTACTGAAGTACAAAGGGATCTGGGGGTCCTGGTGCACGAAACTCAAAAGGTTAGTATGCAGGTGCAGCAAGTGACTAAGAAGGCCAATGGAATGTTGGCTTTCATTGCTAGGGGGATAGAATATAAAAATAGGGAGGTATTGCTTCAGTTGTACAATGTATTGGTGAGACCGCACCTGGAACACTGCATACAGTTTTGGTGTCCATACTTAAGAAAGGACATACTTGCTCTCGAGTCAGTACAAAGAAGGTTCATTCGGTTAATCCCGGGGATGAGGGGATGGACATATGAGGAGAGGTTGAGTAGATTGGGACTCTACTCATTGGAGTTCAGAAGAATGAGAGGCGATCTTATTGAAACATATAAGATTGTGAAGGGGTTGGATCGGGTGGATGCAGGGAAGATGTTCCCGATGATGGGTGAAACTAGAACTAGGGGGCATAGTCTTAGAATAAGGGGCTGCTCTTTCAAAACTGAGATGAGGAGGAACTACTTCACTCAGAGGGTGGTTGGTCCATGGAATATGCTGCCCCAAAAAGCTGTAGAAGCTACATCATTACATAAATTTAAAAGAGAAATAGACAGTTTCCTAGAAGTAAAGGGAATTAAGGGTTACGGGGAGCGGGCAGGAATTTGGACATGAGTCTAGGTTCGGATCGGTCATGGCCCTGAGGGTAGCGGAGCGGGCCCAGGGGCTGTGTAGCCTGATCCTGCTCCTATTTCGTGTGTCTAATTCTGTTAGATTCAGGAGATGGTTCTGTGATAGTGGATTGGCGTTTAGGACCAGATCAGCCATGATCTTATTGAATGGCGGAGCAGGCTCGAGGGGCCGATTGGCCTACTCCTGCTCCTATTTCTTATGTTCTTATGATATGTCAGACAGGGTCAGGGGTCGTTCCTGCAGCCGCGGCGACACCACTTAAAGGACAGGTGTCGGGCGGCAAATTTTTATTTTGGCCGACTGCAAGCACCTGCCCCCTTCTCCTTTCTCCTTCGGGGTGTCAGCCGTGATCGCTCAGCCCGGCGCTCCTCTTGATCCGACACCGCACTCCCCGGTGGTCCAGCAGGGCCCCGGTGTGCGCAGTGCTAGGCTCCTCCCCTTTAATCAGGGAGGGAGGTCTGCTATGACGCGGTGCTATGTGCCGACGGGCGTGGCGCTGTTACACGAAGCACCATGAAATTCACTGGTAGCGCCTCAAGAGGGAGGGTAGCACTTCCAGTAGCACCCCGCCTCCTGCTTGGGGCGCTACCACTGAATTTAATGCGCAGGGGCGCTAACTTTTTTAGGGGGCTAAAATTAGCCCCGGAAACGTTAGCAACCCAAAGGGGGCGCCACCGAATTTCCCCCTAAGAGTCTAAATGGGCTGGAGGAGCAGAGGGATCCAGGGACACAGATAAACAAATCACTAAAAGTAGCAACACAGGTTAATAAGACCATAAAAAAAAAAGCACTGGGGTACATTCCTAAAGGAGCCTTCTGTTCCGTGCCTAGGAGCTCTGAACCATGGCAGAGTGTGGCTGGGATACGTTTCTCACACGCCTCGAGATTAACCTGCACGGCAACTTTGCTGTCAGTGAAGAGAGACAAGAAAGACCAAGTGCCGTTTGCCCCTCTCAGTGTGGCCCTGAAGAACTGTGTCCAGGCTGGAGTTCTGCTCCCGCCGTACGATCCTCCCCCAGATTGTCCTTTCTGAGCTCCAGCCAGGTGATGCTAAACACTCAGGTGGGAAAGACAAAGATCTACAACAATGTGTTTAAAACAAAGTTGATTTATTTGACATCTATCCAGAATATTAATAACTCCGGGAAATGGGCTGGAATTTATCAGCAGAAACAATCCCCAACTGTCAGAATGAACATGGTTCAGTCCTGGATGTGATTAACAGCAGCAACAACAACAGAATCCAACCCCTGCAGTCACTTGTGAACTCGCTGGTGTCTCAGCAGGTTGGATGACTGAGTGAATCCCTTCCCACACTCAGAGCAGGTGAACGGCCTCTCCCGAGTGTGAACTCGCTGGTGTCTCAGCAGGTTGGATGACTGAGTGAATCCCTTCCCACACATGGAGCAGGTGAACGGCCTCTCCCCAGTGTGAGTGCGCTGGTGGACAGTGAGCGCAGATGACTGCCTGAACCGAGTCCCGCAGTGATGGCACCTGAACGGCATCTCCCCAGTGTGAATGCGCTGGTGTACAATGAGCTCAGATGACCACCTGAACCCAGTCCCGCAGTGAGAGCAGGTGAACGGTCTCTCCCCAGTGTGAACACGTTGATGGTGTATCAGTTCCCCGGAACCTTTATAGCACTTCCCACAGTCCGAGCAGTTAAAAGGTCTCTCCTCAGTGTGAACTCGCTGGTGATTCAGCAGGGTGGATGAATCAGTGAATCCCTTCCCACACTCGGAGCAGGTGAACGGCCTCTCCCCGGTGTGAACACGCTGGTGTGTCAGCAAGTTGGATGAATTAGTGAATCCCTTCCCACACTCGGAGCAGGTGAACGGCCTCTCCCCGGTGTGAACACGCTGGTGTGTCAGCAAGTTGGATGGATTAGTGAATCCCTTCCCACACTCGGAGCAGGTGAACGGCCTCTCCCCGGTGTGAACACGCTGGTGTGTCAGCAGGTTGGATGAATTAGTGAATCCCTTCCCACACTCGGAGCAGGTGAACGGCCTCTCCCCGGTGTGAACACGCTGGTGTGTCAGCAAGTTGGATGAATTAGTGAATCCCTTCCCACACTCGGAGCAGGTAAACGGCCTCTCCCCAGTGTGAACTCGCTGGTGTATCAGCAGGTTGGATGAATTAGTGAATCCCTTCCCACACTCAGAGCAGGTGAACGGCCTCTCCCCGGTGTGAATGCGCTTGTGTCTCGATAGGCCAGAGGGTTGGCTGAAGCTTCGTCCACACACAGAACACGTGTACGGTTTCTCCCCACTGTGAACGGTGCTTTTTGCTTCCATGTTCAGAGGCCGGTGATATTCAGATCCGATGAGTCGACTGACTCTGTCAGATCTTGAAGTGATGTTTGGTTTGAGCTTACCATCTGTAAGTCCTCCCCTTTCAGTGCCCTGTAAAATTAATTTAAAACAGGGAGCGTGAGAGACAACCCACAAAGGCAGGTTGTGAAATTGAGCTCAGTGAATCTGGTCATTTGGTGGGCCGGCACTAGAAAAAAGTGACCATGAAAGCTGCTGGATTGTCACAAAAACCCAACTGATTCACTAATGTCCTTCAGGGAAGGGAATCCACCACCTGGTCTGGGCCTACACAAGACTCTGGCCTCTATGGGAGGAGAGAGAGAGAGAGGTGGGAGTGGGAGGGGGGAGGGGGCGAAGGAAAGGAACTTTATACATCTGCAACTCGACCAGAACTTTGATAGAACCTCCAAAACCCGCAACCTCCACCGCCTAGAAGGACAAGGGCAGCTGTTGTATGGGAGAACCATCATATCCAAGTTCCCCTCCAAGTCACACATCATCCTGACTCAGATATATTCATAGTTACTGGGTCATAATCCTGGAACTCCTTACCGAACAACATTGTGGGAATACCTTCACCACACGGACTGCAGTAGTTCAAGAAGGCGACTCACCACCCCCTTCTCAACGGGAAACTGGGGATTGGCAATATTTGCTGCTCTTGCGAGCTACGCCCACATCCCAAGAATGAATTAAAACAAATCTGTAGATGTAAACTGGATTAAAAGCCTGTACAGAAATACTTGTTCCTAAAACAATACTCTTTTACATTGTAGGGACAGTGTCTGTTTAACAACCTAATCTCCCCTAGAATCCACCTCCCTTGACAGTCTCACATTGGAAATTGTTGGGTCCTCCTGGGCTCAGAAGTACTGGGGGTTAAACCCAGCAGCTTCTCCTATATCTCCACTCCAGCTCAAACTGAAGCATAGAAACATACAAACATAGAAACATAGAAGATAGGAGCAGGAGTAGGCCATTCGGCCCCTCTAGCCTGCTCCGCCATTCAATGCGATCATGCTGATCATCAAAATTCAGTACCCGGTCCCTGTTTTCTCCCCATACCCCTTGATCTCTTTAGCCTTAAGAAATATATCCAACTCCTTCTTGAATATATTTAATGTATTGGCCTCTACTGCCTTCTGTGGTAGAGAATTCCACAGGTTCACCACTCTCTGGGTGAAGAAATTCCTCCTAATTTCTGTCCTAAATGGCTTACCCCGTATCCTTAGACTGTGACCCCTGGTTCTGGACTCCCCGACCATCGGGAACATCCTTCCTGCATCTAGTCTGTCCAGTCCTGTCAGAATTTCATAAGTTTCAATGAGATCCCCTCTCATTCTTCTAAACTCCAGTGAGTACAAGCCCAATCGTCCCAATCTCTCCTCATACGTCATTTCTGCCATCCCAGGTATCAGTCTGGTGAATCTTTGTTGAACTCCCTCCCCGGCAAGAACATCCTTCCTCAGATAAGGCGACCAAAACTGCACACAATACTCACGATGTGGTCTCACCAAGGCTCTGTACAACTGCAGCAAGAAATCCTTGTTCCTGTACTCAAACCCCCTCACTACGAAGGCCAACATACCATTTGCCTTCTTAACCACCTGCTGCACCTGCATGCTTACCTTCAGCGACTGGTGCAAAAGGACACCTAGGTCTCGTTGCACTTCCCCTTCTCACAATCTACTGCGATTCAGATAATAATCTGCCTTCCTGTTTTTGCCACCAAAGTGGATAACCTCGCATTTATCCACATTATACTGCATCTGCCATGCTTCTGCCTAATCACCCAACCTGTCCAAATTATACCGGAGTTTTTCGGCATCCTCCTCACACACGCCCACCCTGCTTTGTGTTGTCTGCAAACTTGGAGATGTTACATCTAGTTCCCTCGTCCAGATCATTTATATATATTGTGAATAGCTGGGGTCCTCGGACCGATCCCTGTGGTACCCCACTAGTCACTGCCTGCCACTCGGAAAAAGACCCGTTTATTCCAACTCTTTGCTTCCTGTCTGCCAACCAGTTCTCTATCCAAGTCAGTACCGTGCCCCCAATCCCATGTGCCTTAACTTTACACGCTAATCTCTTCTACGGTACCTTATCGAAAGCCTTCTGAAAGTCCAAATACACCACATCCACTGGTTCTCCCTTATCTATTCTACCAGTTACAATCTCAAAAAATTGCAGTAGATTAGTCAAGCATGATTTACCTTTTGTAAATCCATGTTGACTTTGACCGATCCTGTCACTGTTTTCCAAGTGCTCTGCTATTACATCTTTTATAATGGACTCTAGCATTTTCCCCACTACCGATATAATTCCACGTTTTCTCTCTACCACCTTTTTTGAATAGTGGGGTAATATTAGCAACCCTCCAACCCATAGGAACTGTTCCAGAGTCTATCGAATTTTGGAAGATGACCAGCAATGCATCTACTATTTCTAGGGCTACTTCCTTAAGTACCCTAGGATGTCGATTATCAGGCCCTGGGGATTTATCGGCCTTCAATCCCGTCAATTTCCCCTAACACCATTTCCCTACAAATACTGATTTCTTTCAGTTCCTCCCTCTCATCAGACCCTATGTTCCCCGACATCTCTGGAAGGTTATTTGTGTCCTCCTTTGTGAAGACAGAACCAAAGAATGTATTTAATTGGCCTGTCATTTCTTTGTTCCCCATTGTAAATTCCCCTGATTCTGACTGCAAGGGACCTATGCTTGACTTCACCAATCTTTTTCTCTTCACATATCTACAGTTAGTTTTTATCTTCCCTGAAAGCTTACTCTCATACTCTATTTTCCCCCTCTTAATTAATCCCTTTGTCCTGCTTTGCTGAATCCTAAACTGCTCCCAATCCTCAGGTTTACTACTTTTTCTGGCCAATTTATATGTCCTCTCCTCGGATCTTATGCTATCCCTAATTTCCCTTGTTAGCCACGGTTGAGTCACCTTTTTTGTTTTATTTTTATGCCAAACAGGGATGAACAAATTCTGTAGTTCATCAATGCAATCTTTGAATGTTTGCCATTGCCTATCCACCATCAAGCCTTTGAGTAACATTCCCCAAGCAATCCTACCCAACTCGCGCCTCATACCATCGTAGTTTCCTTTATTTAAATTCAGGACCCTAGTCTCTGAGTCAACTACTTCACTCTCCATCTTAATGAAAAATTCTATCATATTATGATCGCTCTGACCCAAGGGGCCTCGCACAACAAGATTGCTAATTAATTATTTCTCATTACATAATACCCAGTCTACGATGGCCTGATCTCTAGTTGGTTCCTCGACATATTGGTCCAGGAAACCATCCCGTAAACACTCCAGGAATTCCTCCTCCAGAGGATGGTTACTAATTTGTTTAGCCCAATCTATATGTAGATTAAAGTCACCCATGATAACTGCTGTGCCCTTATTGCACGCATCTCTAATTTCCCATTTAATGCCATCCCCAACCTCTGCATTACTGTTTGGAGGTCTGTATAACACTCCCACTAACGTTTTCTGCCCCTTGGTATTTCTCAGCTCTACCCATACAGATTCCACATCATCAGAGCTAATATCCTTCCTTTCAATTGTGTTAATCTCCTCTTTAAAAAGCAATGCTACCCCACCTCCTTTTCCTTTTTGCCTATCTTTCTTGAATATTGAATACCCCTGGATGTTGAGTTCCCAGCCTTGGTCACCCTGGATCCATGTTTCCGGAATCCCAATCATATCATATCCGTTTACATCTATTTGCGCAACTAATTCATCCACCTTATTACGAATGCTCTTTGCATTAAGACACAAGGCCTTCAGGCTTGTCTTTTTAACACTCTTACACCTTTTAGAATTATTATTTACTGTGGCTATGTTTGATTTAAACCCATGATTTCTCTGACTGCCACTTTTGTTTTTCTCCTTCCTGTCTTTTGCTTCTATCCTTGTTTCCCTTTCCTCTGTCTCCCTGCTCAGGTTCCCAACCCCCTGCCATTTTAGTTTAAACCTTCCCCCAGAGCACTAGCAAACACTCCCCCTCGGACATCAGTCCCGGTCCTGCCCAGGTGCAAACCGTCCGGTTTGTACTAGCCCCACCTCCCCCAGAACTGGTTCCAATGTCCCAGGAATTTGAATCCCTCCCCCTTGCACCATTCCTCTAGCCACGTAGTCATCTGAAATATCCTTCTATTTCTACTCTGACTAGCACGTGGCACTGGTAGCAATCCTGAGATTACAACCTTGGAGGTCCTATTTTTTTATTTACCTCCTAACTCCATTTATTCAGCTTTTAGGACCTCATCCCATTTTTCTACCTATACCGTTGGTACCTATATGCACCACGACAATTGGCTGTTCACCCTCCCCTTCCAAAATGTTCTGCAGCCGCTCTGAGACATCCTTAACCCTTGCACCAGGAAGGCAACATACCATCCTGGAGTCACGTTTGCGGCCGCAGAAACGCCTATCTATTCCGCTTACAATAGAATCAATTCAATTCAATTCAAATCGCTCTGTTGGCATGATAAGGTACATCTTATGTTGCCAAAGCATCAAAATACATTCATGGTTGAACACATAAACGCAGTTCTATTCATACAGTGTATAAACAGGTATATCCCTGAGTGTATAAATATACATTTGCATTATTTATATATACTCTTTTCTTAGGTTTACTGGTTGTCCCTCTGTTCATGGCAAGCTGTAACCTAGTGTGCCACCAGTGCTACACAGCTTCTCTCCTCCCCCAGTAGGTATGGGAGTTTTTGGTCGTCATTCAGATTTCTGAATTCAGGGCATATTTGTGAGAATTTTTGGTAGAAATTCTCCCTGATGCCCTGATATTTTCCACAGGCTGTGAGGAAGTGCATCTCTGTCTCCACTACTCCCTGACTGCAGTGAGAGCATATCCTGTCCTCTCTTGGCAGCCTGGTCTGCCTGTGTCTGCCTTTTTCGATCGCTTATTACTATAGCTCTCCCACTCTTTTTCCTCCCATCCTGTGCAGCAGAACCACCCACGGTGCCAGGAAATTGGCTGCTGCTGCCTTCCACTGATAAGCCATCTTCCGCAACAATATCCAAAGTGGTATATCTGTTTGAGAGGGGGATGCCCACTGTAATGAAATCTGTTTGTTCTTGCCTGTATTCGTTTTGCACTCATGTATATTACCCTCCCCCACACGGTGTATGGTTTCACTTCCTCTTTCCTGACTAACCTGTATGGCTCATTCCTGCGAGCCAGTCAGTGTGTTGAGATGTTAGCTCTGATCTTAGTGATTAAAAGCCAACTTGTTAAAGTCTATAACTTCTAGTTTTGTGGTTATTGAAGGCACATCACCCACAGGGGACCCCTGCACTACCTGCCTGCACCTGCTACTCTGCCTGGTGGTCATCCATTCTCTTCCTGCCTGTGCAGCCTTTACCTGTGCTGTGACCAACTCCCTAAACGTGCTATCCACGATGTCCTCAGCATCGCGAATTCTCCAGTATGTATCCACTCACAGCTCCAGCGCCGCAATGTGGTCTGTCAGTAGCTGCAGCTGGATACACTTCCCGCACACATGGTTATCAGGGACACAGGAATCGTCACAAGAATTACAGACACCCTATAAACTCCGCCGCCTCGCTCTTTATATCACCGCCGCCGCTCCTCACAGGTCCACTGCTGTGGGGCCAACCTGCTCCACCACCTCACTTTATATCACTGCCGCCGCTCCTCACAGGTCCGCCGCCACCGCCACTGTGGGGCCTACCTGTGCCTCGGATTATAGATACATAGAAGATAGGAGCAGGAGTTGGCCATTCGGACCCTCGAATACCTGAAGGAAAGAAATTTGCAGGGTTACAGGGAAAGGGCGGGGAGTGGGACTCCCTGAAGTGGTCTTGTAGAGAGCCGGCATGGCTCAACAGGCCGAATGGCCTCCTTCTGTGCTGTAACCATTCTATGATTCTATAAAATATTAGAAAGTTTGTTCCACAGAAGCACCAGGTTTATCTGCTTTTATTGATGAATTTAAAAAGTCTCTATTAAAACCTGAGCCAGTGTGTTGTGAGCCAAAGAGCCTTGTGTCCAATGAGGGGAATAAAGGCCCACAGCCTCCCCTGGCCCCGGGCCCTGAACAAGGGACTGGAGAAACTCGCTGCCCTGCGGATCAGGCAATCAGCCAGCGCTAGTCCCGCCCCTCGGGCTCTCCGATTGGTTGGAGGACCCGCCACTGGCTCGCTCCTCCAGCCCCGCCCCGCTCGCTCCCTATTGGTCGGAAGCTCCCGTCAATCAGGCCGCGGGCCCGGGTCACGTGTCCCCGAGGAGATCACGTGCTCCGTCCAACTGACGCCGCTCGGTCTGGGGCCTCGCGGTCTCTCAGGTTTTTCTATTTCTCTTTATTCTCTCCCGATCCCCCCCTCCCCCCCCAACCCACGCGATTCTCCGCCCAATCGGAGCAGAGAAAACTCACTTTGCGTCACCGATTGCGACTCTGGAACCGACATCAAGGCCTTTCCCCGGAATGCCCCGCGCCAACTCCGTCCGGCAGGATCCGAGTGCGCAGGCGCAGCTCCGAGTGTGGGGGGGTGTTTGGTGTCCTCTGGGCATGCACAGTTATTACCCTTGGTGACCGGGAGGGGTCGCTGTACCGGACTCGGCCCAAACCGTCGCTCCGTGTGCGCATGCGCGGACTCTCGGCTGTCAATCAATCAACTAACTGCCAGAAGAGGTCGCTGGTGAGAACAGTGAAGAAAGAAAGACTTGCATTTCTATAGCGCCTTTCACCACCACCGGACGCCCCAAAGTGCTTTACAGCCAGTGAAGTATTTTTGAAGTGTAGTCACTGTTGTAATGTAGGAAACGCGGCAGCCAATTAGCGCACAGCAGGCTCCCACAAACAGCAATGTGATAATGACCAGATATTCTATCATTTTGTTACATTGATTGAGGGATAAACATTGACTAGGACACCGGGGATAATTTCCCTGCTCTTTCCCACATTACAACAGTGACTACACTCCAAAAGTACTTCATTGGTTGTAAAGCACTTCAAGGCGTCTGGTGGTCATGAAAGGCACTATATAAATGCAAGCCTTTCTTTCTTGAAATAGTGCCATAGGATCATTGACGTCCACCTGCGAGAGCAGACGGGGCCTCAGTTTAACGTCTCATCAGAAAGATGCCACCTCCGACAGTGCCGCACTCCCTCAGTACTGCACTGCAGTGCCAGCGTAGATTTTTGTGCTCAAATCTCTGGAGTGGGACTTGAACCCACAACTTTCTGACTCAGAGGCGAGAGTGCTACCACCTGAGCCACAGCTGACACTAAAGAAGAAGCAGTTCTGACGAAAGGTCATCGACCTGAAACGTTAACACTGTTTCTCTCTCCACAGATGCTGCCTGACCTGCTGAGTTTTTCCAGCATTTTCTGTTTTTATTAAAGAAACGAGGGAGTGATTGCTGATGGGAAGAATGTTGGGTCGTCCTGCGCATGCGCACCTCCCTGGCGGCTGAGGTGAAACACCGACTCGCCCCCACCTGAGCCGCGCACGCATCCCAGATGTTGCGGCTCCGCATGCGTGCCCGATGTTCCAACGGTGGGGTTTTGTGCGCTGAGCATGCGCATTGCGGACCGATCGGGACGGGCGATTGTGGAGCAGGAGGGAGAGCGCGGGGGCCATGAGCACATGCGCGGGACTCAGAGTCAACAGAGTGCTTTCTGAAGTGCCGGGGGCTTGTGGGTATTACAGCCGCCATTACTGCTGATTCTTTCAAACAACCTGTGCAGCAGCTGGGGCCTGAAAATCAGTTTCACTGCCCCTAGGTTCGGAAAATTAAACAAAAGTTTGCCTCTGATCCTTTTCTGAACTCGATTTACAGGGTTATAGAAGTGGAGCAGTTACAGGCGGGAAGCTCAGACCAAACATCACGTCAAAATCTGACAGAGTCACTCGATTCATCAGGACCTGAATATCATCGGCCTTTGCACATGGAAGGAGAAAGCAGCGATGACAAACCGCACATGTGTTCAGTGTGTAGACACGGATTCAGCTGATCGCCTGACCTGGTGGGACACGTGCACCGTCACACCGGGGAGAAACTGGGTAAAGGTGGGGACAGTGGGAAGGTAGTCAGTTCCCCATCTGCATTGGAATTTCAACGGCGCAGTCACACCAGGGACAGTCAATTCACCTGCTCCGTGTGTGGAAAGAGATTTGTTTGTTCTTCCCACCTGCAAACACACCAGCGAGTTCACACTGGGGAGAGACCATTTCAATGTCCTGACTGTGGGAAGAGCTTTAAAAGCCCTGGGCATCTGAAGCGACACCAGCTTGTTCACACTGATGAGAGGCCATTTACAGGTTCTGACTGTGGGAAGAGCTTTAAAAGCCCCAGGATCTGAAGGGACACCAGTGCCTCCACACTGTGGAGAGGCCATTCACCTGCTCCATGTGTGGGAAGGAATTCTTGCAGTCCTCCACCCTGCTGACACACCAGCTTGTTCACACTGATGAAAGGCCATTTAAATGTTCTCATTGTGGGAAGAGCTTTAAAATCCCCCAGGAGCTCAAGCAACACCAGTGAGTTCACACTGGGGAGAGGTTGTTCACCTGCTTCGTGTGTGGGAAGGGATTCACTCAGTCATCCACCCTGCAGACACACCAGCTTGCTCACACTGACGAGAGACCCTTTAAATGTTCTGAATGTGGGAAGAGCTTTAAAAGCTCCTTGGAGCTGAAGAGACACCAACACCTACACACTAGGGAGAGGCCATTCACCTGCTCCGTGTGAGGGAAGAGATTCGCTCAGCCCTCCAACCTGCTGATACACCAGCGAGTTCACACTGACGAGAGACCCTTTAAATGTTCTGACTGTGGGAAAAGCTTTAAAAGCCCTGGGGAGCTGAAGAGACACCGGCTCCTACATGCTGGGGAGAGGCCGTTCACCTGATACGTGTGTGGGAAGGGATTCGCTCGGTCCTCCAACCTGCTGGCCCATCAGCGAGTTCACACTGGAGAGAACCCTTTAAATGTTCTGGCTGTGGGAAAAGCTTTAAAAGCTCCAGGGAGCTGAAGAGACATCGGCTCCTATACACTGGTGAGAGACCGTTCACCTGCTCCGTGTGTGGGAAGGGATTCAGTCAGTCATCCCACCTGCTGATACACCAGTGAGTTCACATTGACGAGAGACCCTTTAAATGTTCTGACTGTGGGAAGAGCTTTAAAATCTCGAAGAGCCTTAAGAGACACCAGCGTGTTCACACTGATCATCGAATCTAACAGCACAGAAGGAGGTGATTCGGCCCATCGTGTCTGTGCCGGCTCTTTGAAAGAGCTGTCCAATTTAGTCCCAAACCCCAGCTTTATCCCCAGAACTCTGCAAACTAGTCCTCTTCAAGGACATGTCCAATTACTGTTTGAAAGTTCCTGTGGAACCTGATTCCAGCATCCTTTCAGATGGTGCGTTCCAGATCTTAACAACCCTCTGTGTGAAAACAATTCTCCTCATTTCCCTCTAGTTCTTTTAGCAACTATTTTAAATCTGTGACCTTTGGTTACTGACCCACTTGCCAGAGTGAACAGTTTCTCCCTACTTGCTCGATCAAAACCCCTCATCATTTTGAACCCCTCTATTAGGTCTCCTCTTAACCTTCTCTGCTCTAAGGGGAACAATCCCAGCTTCTCCAATCTCTCCACATAACTGAAGTCCCTCATCCCTGGTACCATCCTGGTCAACCTCCTCTGTATCCTCTCCAAGGCCTTGACATCCTTCCTAAAGTGTGGTGCCCAGAACTGTACACAATACTCCAGCTGAGGCCAGAACCCTGCAGCTGTACAACACCCTGGTTAGACCACACCTGGAGCACTGTGAGCAGTTCTGGGCACCACACCTTAGGAAGGATATATTGGCCTTGGAGGGAGTGCAGCGTAGGTTTACCAGAATGATGCCCGGACTTCAAGGGTTAAGTTACGAGGAGGGATTACACAAATTAGGGGTGTATTCCCTGGAATTTAGAAGGTTAAGGTGTGATCTGATTGAAATTTTCAGGATATTAAGGGGAACAGAGGGTAGATAGAGAGAAACTATTTCCGCTGGTTGGGGATTCTCGGACTGGGGGCATCATCTAAAAATTAGAACCAGACCTTTCAGGAGTGAAATTAGGAAACACTTCTACACACAAAGGGTGGTAGAAGTTTGAAACTCTCTTCTGCAAACGGCAATTGATGCGAGATCAATTGTTAATTTTCAATCTGAGATTGATAGGTTTTTGTTACCCAAAGGCATTAAGAGATATGGGCCAAAGGCGGGTGTATGGAGTTAGATTGCAGATCAGCCATGATCACATTGAATGGCAGAACAGGCTCGAGGGACTGAATGGCCTCCTCCTGTCCTATGATTCCTAACTAGTGATTTGTAAAGGTTTAGTGTAACTTCCTTGTTTTTGTATTCAATGGCCCTATTTACAAAGCCAAGTACCCCATATGCTTTCTGAACCGCCTCACCAACTTGCCGTGGCACTTTCAAAGATTTGTGAATATGGACCCCCAGGTCCCTCTGCTCTTGCACCCCCTCAAAATAGTCCCATTTAGATTATACGGCCTCTCCCTGTTGTTTCTCCCAAAGTGCATCACTTCACACTTATCCTCATTTAATTTCATCTGCCTTGTGTCTGCTCATTTCACAGTCTGTCTCTGTCCTTCTGAAGTCTGCTACTACTATGCTCACTATTTACTACGTTGCCAAGTTTTGTATCATCCGTAAACTTCAAAATTGTACACCTATACCCAATCCAGGTCATTTATATATAACAAGGAAAGCAATGGTCCTAATCCCGACTTCTGGGTGAACCCACTGCATATTTCCCTCCAGTCAGAAAAACATCCCTCAGCACTGCTCACTGTCTCCTATCCCTCAGCCAATTATATACCCAAATTATCTTCATCCCTTTAATTTCCTGTGCTTCTATTTTCCGAATAAGTCTCTTATGTGGTACTTTGTCAAATGCCTTTAGAAAGTCCATGTATACAACATTTGCTGCACTACCTTCATCAACCCTCTGTTACTTCATCAAAGAACTCAATCAGGTTAGTCAGACACGATTTATCTTTAACAAATCCACACTGGCTGCCCCTTATTAACCCATGCTTCTCCAAGTGAGAATTAATTTTAACCTTGACAATGGTCTCTAGTCGTTCACCCACCACTGACATTAGACTGATTGGCCTGTAGTTAGCAGGTTTATCCCTCTCCCCTTTTTTAAACAGGGTGTAACATTTGCAATCCTCCAGTCCTCTGGCACCCCTCCCATATATCTGAGGGAGATTGAAAGATTGTGGTCGGAGCTTCTGCTATCTCCACCCTAGCTTCCCTCAACAACCTAGGATGCATCCCATCCGGACCGGGTGACTTGTTAACTTTGAGTGATGACAACCTATTTAGCACCTCCTTTCTATCCATTTTTATCCAATTTCTCGACTCCCCCCTCCTCTACTGCGACATGAACTTCATCCTCTTCTTTTGTGGAGACAGATGCTAAGTGCTCATTCAGTACCTCAGCCATGCCCTCTGCTTCCGTATGATGTGCTCCTATTTGGTCCCTAATCGGCCCCACCATTCATTTAACTATCCTTTGACTTTGCATATGTTTATAGAAGATTTTTGGGTTCTCTTTTATGTTACCCGCTAATCTTTTCTCATATTCACTTTGCCCTTATATCCTGTTTCAATTTCCCCCGCACTCTCTGTATGCTCCCAGTTTTTGACTGTATTCTCTACCTGACATTTGTCGTAAACCTCCTTTCTCTGTTTTATTCTAACCTCAATATCCTTTGTCATCGGGAGCTCTAGCTTTGGATGCCCATCTTTCCTCCTTATGGGAATATGCTTGGTTTGTACCCGAACTATCTCAGCCTTGAAGGCCTGCCATTGGTCATTCACTGTTTTCCTGGACAATCTTTGTTTCCAGTCCACCTGTGCTCGATCCCTTCTCAAATCACTGAAATTGGCTCTCTTCCAGCTGGGTATTTTCACCATTGATTCTTCTTTGTCCCTTTCCATAACTACTTTAAACCCAATGATATTGTGATCACTGTTAACCAGATCCCTCCTGTCCCAGAACCGATGAGAGACCCTTTAAATGTTCTGACTGTGCAAAGAGGTTTCAGAGTTCATCCAACCTGCTGAATCACCAGCGAGTTCACACAGATCTTTAAAAAAAGGAAGATGTTTTAGAAAGGCTGGCGGCACTATAAGTTCACAGCCATCTCAGAGTAGTGTCCCTTTAATTACAATCTCGCGGAACAAGAAGAATCGCTGTCCCTTTAACTACCACAAATCCCTGTGTGGAGGAGAGGGGGAGATACAGTCTGTCCCAGTAACTCTCGCAGAACAGAATTAATGACCCTGTCCCATAAGGGCTTGACCCTCCCCCACTCCCTGCGTTTCCTCAAGTGTCTCATCCTTAAAATTCTCAGCCTTGTTTTCAATTCCCTCCGTGGCCTCGCCCCTCCTTATCTCTGTAATCTCTTCCAGCCTCTACAACCCGCCGCCCCCCCCGGCCGAGATATTTGCGCCCCTCTATTTCTGCCCTCTTGAGCATCCCCGATTTTAATCGCTGCACCATTGGTGGCCGTGCCTTCAGCTGCCTGGGCCCTAAGCTCTGGAATTCTTTCTCTAAACTTCTCCATCTCTTTGCCTCTCTCTCCTCTTTAAGATGCTCCTTAAAACCTACTTCTTTGACCAAGCTTTTGGTCATCTGCCCGAATATCTCCTTATGTGGCTCGGTGTCAAATTTTGTTTTATAACGCTCCTGTGAAGAGCCTTGGGATGTTTTACTGCATTAAAGGTGCTTTATAAATACAAGTGGTTGTTGTTGTTTCCTGAACCTAATAATAAATTCCCCAGAGGGGAAATAACTTGTACTTTTACTCCCAAATATTAAAAAGTTTGTTCTACAGAAGCACGGGGTTTATCTGCTTTTATTGATTAATTTTAAAAGTCTCCATTAAAACCTGAGCCAGTGTGTTGTGAGCCAAAGTGCCTTGTGTCCAATGAGGGGAATAAAGGCCCACAGCCTCCCCTGGCCCTGAACAAGCGACTGGAGAAACTCGCTGCCCTGCGGATCAGACAATCAGCCGGCGCTAGTCCCGCCCCTCGGACTCCCCGATTGGTTGGAGGACCCGCTGCCGGCTCGCTCCTCCAGCCCCGCCCCACTCGCTCCCTATTGGTCGGAAGCTCCCGTCAATCAGGCCGCGGGCCCGGGTCACGCGTCCCTCACAGACTTTGCAAAGAAAGCCTCGCGCGGTCGCCGGGCGGAGCTGCTGGTCGGTGGGAGCGGGGTCGGGAGATTAATAAACTGCGGGTAGGCCGTGCTGCAGAGTTTATAAAGTTGGAGAACGGCCTCAGGCCCGAATGAGATCCCGCGGCCCGGTCTGTGTTTTGCCGGACGGCAGCGGTGAGGCTTTTTCTTGGTGACAGGCCCGGGTTACGTGCCGCCATCTTGGTGGAGGAAAGACAGACCGGTTCCCCCTGCAGCACGGCGCATGCGCGGCCGTCTTCTCTCCTCCTGAGGCGGTCCCTGGGCCCGAGGATGACACGCTTCCGCTAACAATGGGTTGTCAGGTGACTGATGAGTGCAGCACCAGGAAACCCGGACAGGAGAAACCACAACTGGATCGACACAGCAGAGCTGCCAATCCAGAGCCGGCTTGTTTCTGGGCGGGCGCTGGATGTGGAAGTCGGTCCCTGGCCGCCTGTGTAGGTCTTTTTGTTGCTTCAGTTTGAGCTGGAGTGGAGATGGAGGAGAAGCTGCTGGATTTAACCCCCAGTACTTCTGAGCCCAGGAGGACCCAACAATTTCCAATGTGATGATAGCAAAATACTGCAGATGCTGGAAATCCGAAATAACAACAGAAAATGCTGGAAAAACTCAGCAGGCCAGGCAACACCCGTGGAGAGAAATTAAAAGTCAACGTTTCGGGTGAACCCTTTTTGAAAAATTTTTTCCAATGTGAGACTGTCAAGGGAGGTGGATTCTGGGGGAGATTAGTTTGTTACACAGACACTGTCCCTACAATGTAAAGGAGTATTGTTTTAGGAACAAGTATTTCTGTAGAGGCTTTTAATCTATTTTACACATGCAGATTTTTAAATTCATTCTTGGGTTGTGGGCGTCGCTGTTAAGGCCAGCATTTATTGCCCATCCCTAGTTGCCCTTGAGAAGGTTGGGGTGAGCCACCTTCTTGAACCGCTGCAGTCCGTGTGGTGAAGGTGCTCCCACAGTGCTGTTCGGGAGGGAGTTCCAGGATTGTGACCCAGTGACAATGAAGGAATGACGATATATGTCTAAGTCAGGATGGTGTGTGACTTGCAGATGATGGTCTTCCCATGCACCTGCTGTTCTTTTCCTTCTAGGCGGTAGAAGTCGTGGGACAGGTAGGGTGGCAGGTTCCCTTCCATAAGAACACAAGAATTAGGAGCAGGAGTGGGCCATGCGGCCCCTCGAGCCTGCTCCGCCATTCAATAAGATCATGGCTGATCTTCGACCTGAACTTGACTTTCCCGCCCGATCCCCATATCCCTGAGGGACATTAGTGAACCAGTTGGGATTTTACGACAATCCGGCAGCTTTTATCATTACTTGTTTTTCTAGTACCAGCCCCACAAATTCCCAGATTCATTGAGCTCAATTTCACAACCTGTCTTTGTGTTTTTGTGGGTTCTCTCTCATCCTGTTTTATATTCATTTTACAGGGTATTCGAAGGGGAGGATTTGTAGACAGGAAATTTCCACCCTTCCCTCACCTTCTCCCCATATCCCTTGATCCCTTTAGCTTTAAGAAATATATCCAACTCCTTCTTGAATATATTTAATGAATTGGCCTCTACTGCCTTCTGTGGTAGAGAATTCCACAGGTTCACCACTCTCTGGGTGAAGAAATTCCTCATCTCTGTGCTAAATGGCTTACCCTTTATCCTTAGACTATGACCCCTGGTTCTGGACTCCCCGGCCTTCGGGAACATCCTTCCTGCATCTAGTCTATCCAGTCCTGTTAGAATTTTATAGGCTTCGATGAGATCCCCTCTCAATCTTCTAAACTCCAGTAAGTATAAGCCCAATCGACACAATCTCTCCTCATACGTCATTCCTGCCATCCCAGGTATCAGCCTAGTGAATCTTCGCTGCACTCCCTCCATGGCAAGAACATCCTTCCTCAGATAAGGTGACCAAAACTGCACACAATACTCAAGATGTGGTCTTACCAAGGCCCTGTATAACTGCAGCAAGACATCCTTGCTCCTGTACTCGAATCCTCTCGCTATGAAGGCCAACATACCATTTGCCTTCTTAACCGCCTACTGCACCTGCATGCTTACCTTCAGCGACTGGTGCACAAGGACACCCAGGTCTCGTTGCACTTCCCCTTCTCCCAATCTATTGCCATTCAGATAATAAGCTGCCTTCCTGTTTTTGCCACCAAAGTGAATAACCTTGCATTTATCCACATTATACTGCATCTGCCATGCGTCTGCCCAATCACCCAACCTGTCCAAATCATATTGGAGTTTCTGTGTGGATGAGGCTTCAACCGATCGTCCAACCTGGAGAGACACAAGGACACCCGCACCATGGAGAAACCGTGGAAATGTGGGGACTGTGGGAAGGGATTCAATTACCCTTCTGGGCTGGAAACTCATCGACACAGTCACACTGGGGAGAGACTGTTCACCTGCTCCATGTGGGAAGGGATTCACTAATTCAGCCCACCTTCTGACACACCAGCGAGTTCACACTGACAAGAGACCTTTTAAATGCTCCGACTTTGCGAACTGCTTTAAAAGCTCTGAGGAACTGATTCACCACCAGCGAGTTCACACTGATGAGAGACCATTCCATTGCTCTCATTGTGGGAAGAAGTTCAGGTGTTCATCCAATCTCATTGAACATCAGTGAGTTCACACTGGGGAGAGACCATTCACCTGCTCCGTGTGTGGGAAGGGATTCATTAATTCAGCCCACCTTCTGAGACACCAGCGAGTTCACACTGACAAGAGACCTTTTAAATGCTCCAACTGTGCGAACTCCTTTAAAAGCTCTGAGGAACTGATTCAACACCAACGAGTTCACACTGATGATAAACCATTCAGTTGCTCTCACTGTGGGAAAAGGTTCAGGGAGTCATCCCATCTCATTGTACACCAGCGCACTCACACTAGGGAGAGACCGTTCACATGCTCTGTGTGTGGGAAGGAATTAATTGATTCATCCACTCTGCTGAGACACCAGCGAGCTCACACTGGGGAGAGACCGTTCACCTGCTCCGTGTGTGGGAAGGGATTCGCTCAGTCATCCACCCTGCTGAGACACCAGCGAGTTCACACTGGGGAGAGGCCGTTCACCTGCTCCGTGTGTGGGAAGGGATTCTCTCAGTCATCCAACCTGCTGACACACCAGCGAGTTCACAAGTGACTGCAGGGGTTGGATTCTGCTGTTATTGCTGCTGTTAATCACATCCAGGACTGAACCATGTTCATTCTGACAGTTGAGGTTTATTTCTGCTAATGTTAATATCCACTATTACTAGGCTGGAGGTTAATATTCTCAATATATAGCTGATTGACTTGTTGGGGCTGCAGTGTCCCATTAAGAACCGTTGTCTGTGATCGTTCCCCTTAATTCAGGACTTTCATAAGAAATTATTTGACAATAAAATTATGAATTTTACTTTAACCCTAAATTGACCTTTGGTACAAAATCTACAATTCAGTATCTGAAAAGTTCCTCTGATTAACATCTCCAATTAGAAAGTGCTGATTAATCCTCACTGACAATTCTTACTGACTTGCACATTACACACAGTGGCACCTCCATTATCCACCAGAAAGAAGGGGAATGGGAATTGGCAGAGAATTGAGAGTCCCCAAGTGTTGCCTCCACTGTCTGGTACAGCAATCCCCTCAGCACAGGAATGGAGACAAGTGCAATCCCAGTAACAGGCTGAGTTTAATCTTTCTGGGCCTGTGGGGTTGGTTTATATCAGACAGGAGGAGATTGGTGTCAGTGACTGTGGGGTTGGTTTACATCAGACAGGAGGAGATTGGTGTCAGTGACTCTGGGGTTGGTTTATATCAGACAGGCGGAGATTGGTGTCAGTGACTGTGGGGTTGGTTTTTATCAGACAGGAGGAGATTGGTGTCAGTGACTGTGGGGTTGGTATATATCAGACAGGAGGAGATTGGTGTCAGTGACTGTGGGGTTGGTTTATATCAGACAGGAGGAGATTAGTGTCAGTGACTATCTAACCCATACTGTACCTGCCCTGGGAGTGTTTGATGGGACAGTGTAGGGGGAGCTTTACTCTGTATCTAACCCGTGCTGTATCTGCCCTGGGATTGTTTGATAGGACAGTGTAGAGGGAGCTTTACTCTGTATCTAACCCGTGCTGCACCTGCCCTGGGAGTGTTCGATGGAACAGTGTAGAGGGATCTTTACTCTGTATCTAACCCGTGCTGTACCTGACTGGAGATAGTTTGATGGGATACGTGGTGTTTGTCTCGATGACCACAATATTTAACCCAAAGCCAATGTGATATAAACGCATGAGCTTCTTAATAGAGAATTAAAGTTGGTGACACTGGACACCTGAACCTGCTAATTAATAGGACAAGGGGTTCGCTAGAATCTTACACCCCGAGACTCTTTTCTACTCCTTTCTAAGTTTTACCATTTGATGCATATTTTTTAGATTTTAGGAGGAAGAAAAATGTATCAGCTCCCATTTCTCTGCGTTAATCTGCATCTGCCATCTCCCTGCCCCATTTATAACCTGTGTATGCACTGAAGTCACTGACAGGCCTTTCACAGTTGGCCAAGGTCCCTTTTTTGGCATCATCTAGAGATTTTGATCTTGCCCCATAAACTCAGGCCCAGAACATTTCCCTATATTAAGAGCCATGGTGCCAACAC